>NC_083763.1:72029681-72087181 GCF_963514075.1 Conger conger | reverse complement strand
TAGGACTCGGAACCGTACTGTCCTCTCAGGTCCTCTTCACACTTGTCCCTGTGTTCGACCTGCACTTCGTTGTACGTCTCTCTGGTTAACAGCGTCTGCTAAATGCCTGTAATGTAATGTAATGTAATCCAATGTGTGGGGAAGGCCATCCAAGCCGGCCCTAACCTGCGCTACCGCCCCCTACAGGTGGAGGACGTGCTCCTGCAGTGCCGGGACTACCTGGTGAAGAAGATCAACGCCGACAACTGCGTGCGCATGCTGAGCATCGGCGACCTCTTCAGCTGCAGCGAGCTGAAGCAGAGCGCCAAGCGCATGGTGGAGCACAAGTTCCCGGCGGTGTACCGGCAGGAGGCCTTCCTGCAGCTGTCCCACGAGCTGCTGCTGGACCTGCTGAGCAGCGACAACCTCAACGTGGAGAAGGAGGAGACGGTGCGCGAGGCGGCCATGCTGTGGCTGGAGTTCAACATGGAGGCGCGCTCGCAGCACCTGTCCTCCGTGCTGGGCCACATCCGCATCGACGCGCTCTCCGAGGTCACGCAGCGCGCCTGGTTCCAGGGCCTGCCGCCCAACGACAAGTCGGTGGTGGTGCAGGGCCTCTACAAGTCCATGCCCAAGTACTTCAAGCCGCGGCTGGGCATGACCAAGGAGGAGATGCTGATCTTCGTGGAGGCCGCCGCCGCGGACTCGCCGGCCGACGGGCCGGGGCCGGGGGCGGGGCCCGGCCCCCACGCCGTGGTGTGCTACAGCCCGCAGGCGGAGAAGGTGTACAAGCTCCGCAGCCCGCCCGGCGGCCTGCAGAAGGTGGGCACGCTGGTCACGCCGGACAACGACATCTTCATCGCCGGCGGGCAGATCCCGCTCAAGACCTCCGTGGCCAACCACGGCAAGGCCGGCGGGGGCGGGGGCGGGCCGGGGGCCGGCGGGGGCGGCGGGGGCGGGGCGGGGGGCCGGCTGCAGGCGGTCTTCCGCTCGTCGGACGGCTTCTTCTGGTTCGACGCGCAGCAGAACGCCTGGGTGGCCAAGTCGCCCATGCTGTGCGCGCGCGTCCGGCCGTCGCTGGTGCACTGCGACGGCTTCATCTACGCCATCGGCGGGGACAGCGCGGGCGGCGAGCTCAACCGGCGCACGGTGGAGCGGTACGACCGCGAGCGCGACGACTGGACCATGGTCAGCCCGCTGCCCGCCGCCTGGAACTGGAGCACGGCCGTGTCCGCGCGCGACTGCATCTACGTGCTCACGCACGACCTCACCTACTGCTACTTCCCGCGCGCCGACGCCTGGGTGGAGATGGCCCCGCGCAAGACCAGCCGCTGCTTCGGGTCCGCCGCCGCCTTCGGCGACCTGCTCTTCTACGTGGGCGGCCTGCACGTGGTCAGCAACTCGGGCGTGCGCCTGCCCGCCGGCACGCTGGACGGCTCCTCGGTGGCCGTGGAGGTGTACGACGCCGCCAAGAACGAGTGGCGCCCCGGCGCCAACATCCCCGCCAAGCGCTACTCCGACCCCTGCGTGCGCGCGGCGCCCCTGCTGGGCGCGCTGTGCGTGTTCATGCGCGAGACGCACATGAACGAGCGCGCCAAGTACGCCATCTACCAGTACGACCTGGAGCTGGAGCACTGGCACCTGCGGCAGCCCGTGTCGGAGCGCGTGCTCTGGGACCTGGGCAAGGACTTCCGCTGCGCCGTGGGCAAGCTGTACCCGTCCTGCCTGGAGGAGACGCCCTGGAAGCCCCCCACGTACCTCTTCTCCCCCGACGGGGCCGAGGAGTTCGAGATGGACGGCGAAAGGGTGACCCTCCCGCACGTATAGCTTTCTGAACGCACCTCCCCCCCCCTACCCCCGTTCGTTATCCTCTCTTACCTCCACCTGCAAAACTGAACTCCTAAAAGCCTGGGGGGGGGGGGGGGGTCTGTGGAGTTAGGGGTGTGATGGGGGGGGGGGTGGTGTTGGGGATCGAGGAGGTGAATGGGGGGGGAAGGAGGGACGTTTGATACCGACCCAAAACCCAAGGTGTCGCAGCGGATTGTTCCAGAATGGATGGGGAGATGAGCGGGGGCCTCATTACACCAGCCTGCCCCCCCTCCCCCCCCCCCCCAGCTCTCACACCACTCTCCTCCCTCCTCACAGGACGTTACGTTGCCTCAGACTGATGTACGTTCAGTTACCATCAAATATTAGTATTCAAAAAAAAAAAAAAGAAAAAAAAAAAAAACACTTCAAAAATAATACTTTTTATTTGTTTTGTTTTTTTTTTGGTCCGTTGCTACTTCTGTTAAGTATTATCAAAGGCCTGATTTACTGTTTCTACAATGTGATAATCTGGGGTGGGGTGGGGTGGGGTGGGGGGCAGGTCAGCTAATTTGTGACTATGACGACGATGTTGATGATGATGATGATGATGATGATGATGCACTTAACGGAGAAGCTCCTCAGAATGACGATGTTAACTGTACCAACCTTTCCCTTTCTCTCTCCCCCTTCTCTGTTTCTGCCTCTGAACAGCTGGGAGGTCCTTCTCTCAAAGCGACCCCCTCTCCCTCTCCAAAACACACAGGAATAACAGGGCGGGCGGGGGGGGGGGAAGGAGTTTTGCTGAGGTGACTGCAGGCCCAGTCACCCCCCATATTGACCCCCCCCTCCTCCTCCTCTCTCTCTGTGTCCCAGCTTGGCTCATTCCTCTGCCCCGTCAACCCTTAGACACAGGTCTTCCGTACATAAGGCAGCAAACGGGCAGAGTTCACCCTCTTGCCCTCTACCCCCCCCCCCCCCTCTTATTGCCCCCTATTTTCTCGCATTTTGCTGGAATTCACGGGGTTTTGCTGGCTTCTTTTTTTTCTCTTTTCTTTTTTTTTTTTTTTTTAGTTCGGGTCTCCAACACATGCATCCACTACATATTACCAAGACTGGGCTCATGCATTATCTCAATGCTGCTGAAATGCATATATGAATATATATATTTTTTCCATGTTAAAATAAAATGAAACAATGTAGTGGGGGGAGGGATGGGACGTGGGGTTGGTGGGCGGGGGGGTGGTGACAAAAAAAAGAATAACCAGGTCTATTTTGTATTAGTTTTTTTATGATAATTTAATATCAGACATTACTGTAGTGTGATTGTGTATAGATATCCATTTCCTTTATCAGTTTAAAAAAAAAAAAAAAAAAACTTTTTTTTTTTTTTTTCGTGAGCGAACTATTTGAGGAAATCTCTCTGCTGTGTGGTATCAGGGGAGAGGTGAGACCCCAAAACGTCACGAGGGGGGGTGGGGGGTCTTAGGACGTCACGACGCCCCATGGATCGTCACGGCAACCACTAGCAGTAGCGGAACGGGTGGAGTTGGAGGATACCTTAACATGAGCACAGGTGCTTCATGACAAACCTTACTAGCATGTTTGGCTGCATCATGTTCCTTTGGCACTGTATTTTGAATGACATTAATTTATTAAAAAAACGAAACGGGGAAAAATTTGCAAGAGCCAATTGTGTGGTTTTTTTTCCCCCCCTCTTAATCGGTGATAGGACCAGAGGGCGCTTATTGACCATCACTATTCCCATACATTGTCCAGGTCTGGCTGCGTAATCACACTTTGTACAGTTGCACATTCACAAGGCACTAGCTAGGGCTGTACGATAAGATACACATATACGATATGCGATACTATTGCCATGACGATATGACTCGCGATAAATAAAAAAAATATTGAAGTGTTTTTGTCTTTCTGCTTTAGGTACACCGCTAACCTACACCCCAGACCATGAATAGCCCATGCCCTCTGGATTTAAAAGAAAAAAAAAAAGAAATCCAAAATGCTTTTATTGAACAAATTGCGCATGAACGGCCAGTCAATTCAATGGAACATTACATTTAAATAAATATAACATTTAAATAAATAATATTCATTGCAATTCAAGCAGTCTTTTGCGATGTGTTCTATCTCGCATGTTCATATCGCGACATATGTAAATTTAGCTACGATATATCGTGCAGCCCTAGGACTTGCGCAATTTACAGACGGTCATGAACATACTTAAAGGAATAATATGCATCATTTGTATCTTGAAATAAAACATACTAGGGCATATCTATGACGCACTGGCCATTTCTGACGTGCTCCTTTACCTGTGTTTCTTATTCTAAAATGTGTTTAGAACGTGTCTGGGCTCAGGACCAGGTGGATTGGATTCAGATTAGGTAAATGACTTGGCCGGTCAATAATGTTTAGGTCTTGCTTTCGCAGTATGCTTGGGGTTACTTGGTTGAAGTGCCATCCAATGCGTTCGAACGTGGGGCCGAGACCTCTCTGTGTGGAGTTTGCATGTTCTCTCGGTGATCGCGGAAGTTTCCTCCGGGTACTCCGGTTTCCTCCCACAGTCCAAAGACAGCAGGTTAGGCTGATTGGAGAGTCTAAATTGCCCGTAGGTATGAGTGTGTGAGTGAATGGTGTGTGTGCCCTGCAATGGACTGGCGACTTGTCCAGGGTGTATTCCTGCCTTTCGGCCAATGTATGCTGGGATAGGCTCCAGCCCTCCTGCGACCCTGTTCAGGATAAGCGGGATGGATGAACGCTTGAGCGCGAGCAGATGAGATGCTTCTCTTGAGATACTCCCCAGAAGAGTTCAGTCTGCTGCTGCCACCAGCTGCTCCCGTCGTCACTCCGATGCAAGTGAAAGTTGATCTAAGTCACACACGCCTGGCTTCGGAGGAGTGTTTCTGGTCTGATTGACAAATGTCTCGGGCGTGGGCTGCGCTCTGTTCATAATTATGTTCCAAACAGTTGATTTTCATAAATTGATACATTTTGATTTTTCATTTATTTATTATTTCTCAGGTCCTTAAAGCGCTCAAAGCGACTGAACACACCTGACTAATCAGAGATGCCAGTGTTTCCCAGACGTTACGGTGCCCTGAACGTCCCCATGGGGGAACCACGCATGAAATATTCTGGCATTTCTACACGGTGAATCCAAATACCCTACGAGCATGCATAAAATAACCTTAAATCACACGAAATGACAATCAAATAATTAACCGATGGGTGAAAAGCAAAATCTAGGATATTGGAGTGCAGCGCCAAATCAAGAAAATAAATGTCCCAAACGTTATGGCGCCTTTCCTGTTCACTCACCTAAGTAGACCGTTTTCCCGCACCTGTAAACAATTCAGGGGTTTTTTGACGTGCATATGGTAAATGGTTGGAATTTATATAGCGCCTTTATCCAAAGCGCTGTACAATTGATGCTTCTCATTCACACACACACTCACACACCAACGGCGATTGGCTGCCATGCAAGGCGCCGACCAGCTCGTCAGGAGCATTTGGGGGTTAGATGTCTTGCTCAGGGACACTTCGACACAGCCCGGCGGGGGATTGAACCGGCAACCCTCCGACTGCCAGACGACTGCTCTTACTGCCTGAGCCATGTCGCATATATGTCTGGTTTATGCGGTTTATCTTATTAGTAATCTCAACGCACAATTGAAATGAGTTGAGGTGAAATATGTCGCAGTAGAGCCCATCAGTCGATTAACACGCATCATTTAAGGGCACATTAGACGGCAGCCATCTATATGTATAGCACGTCCAACGCGTAATTTCTATTTTTTTTTTTATTGAACATGACAGCCAAAATGTATCTCCAGGTATTGTTTTATTTCAGACCCTAATTACACGCTTTACTACGTTTTGAATGTAGCTTTTTGACCACTTACGCGCATACTACGTTTGATATTGTTTTAATTAGCTACTGCGTATACACTCCCGAGGCACTTTCCTGTCAAGCCGCGCCTAGCAGCATTCAATCTCCGCACACCCGACCGAGCGAGTTGTCCTCGCGTACATGTGCAGTATTCCGGGACCGAGAGTCGAGCACCCCCCGGCGCGGAGGTTTGATAAACAAGTCACCGGAGGTCAGCGGGTTCGTCTGTTCTTACTGCGGCGCCGCATTGTTGCTCCCTGCCTGGCACGTGTGCCTTTCTTTCTTTTTTTTTGTCCGGTTGTCTGCCGCAGTGCACTCAAACCCAGCCTTTTGTTTTGCCTGACCTACATTTTAATAGTTGCCGACGCCGTGTGGTTCTTCCATTAAGCGGCAAAGCGAGAACAAGCGATCCAATTCCTAGACAATGACTTTGCTTTATTATTATTAGTAATTATTCATTATTATTATTGTTATTATTTCTGCGCATGAAGTGGTGGAAAGTACTTGTAGTACGCTATGCGATCGCGCGCACCGACGCTGAAGTTCAAAATTAGCCATCTCAATGCAACAAATTTTCCTTTAATATCGTCATACAACATAAGATATATATATTTCAAAGAGTTTGTGATCATCTGTCAAGAAATATAGCTTTTGTGTGAACTCCAGACAATTCACATTTAAAATACATTCATATATTTTAAATATATGTTTACAATATTGCAAAACATAATTTAAAAAAAGAAAAGAAAATGCATACCATCAGTGAACACAAGGCTGCTGTCGACAAACACAAAATGGTGAATTATTGGGCAAGGCAGGAGACATTTTAAAAGCTATGTGACAAGTTCTGAAATGAAAGGGTTGAAAAAAACCTCTGAAAACAGCAATAAAGATCCTTTCAATAATCTGAAGCAAAACCTGTCTTCAATAGAGCATGCTTACCTGATGGAAATTACAGCATTTAGAAATTAAAGTCGATATCAAATATAAATAGGGATTAGAGTGAAGTTGTTTAAAAATGCAAGGTCACTGAACAAATGTACAGAAATATAGTGACTGTATATGCACATACACAGTCCAAGTGGTCCATCAGTTTAGAGTTTGTTCCAGTGTTGCCATGACGAAACAGGAAATAACAGAGATACAGTACAGGTTCACGAAGATAATATAATAATACACAAATAAATTAAAACCATTCCCTGTCCTGGCTTTTGTTGCTTCTCTGGGGCACTTATTTGCTTGTTTTAGGTATTGTTTTTTTTTTTTTTTCTTCCCAATTTTCTACTGTATCAAATGACAAAAACTGGACTGAATTATTGGGTACTTTCAAACACAATTAATCTGACTATTCTTACAGCCAGAGTTTAAGTACAAACTAGAACTCAAGAAGAAACAAACCAAACAAAAACATAAAAGAGGTAAAAAAATAATAATAAAATGATACAGCACAACAAAACCAAATCACAGGCAGCAAACCCAACCCCCAAAATACAAGTCATTTATGTAGAAATGGGGCTTGTGGATTTACAAAAAGATATTCTGGAATAAACTTCACCTACAGATGTGTCTTGTATGAAACGTGTCTATTCCCTGGGTATAATATTTTCCCCGCTTCAGGATTTCCAGTGTAATCGATGCAGACAGGGAAGGGGTGCCTAAACCACCATGTTTGGCGAACTTGGTCACAAAGTACTGAACAGGCTTTCCCATGCGGTGGTCACTGTGATAACGCGGATAATAAGGCGGCAAAAGGACGCCGGTGTCGTGGTTTTCACCAACGGCACAGAAACCACAGAGCGGCTCCACCAATCACAGGGCATGTTGGTACCACAAACGGGACGACAGCGACGGCGATTGGTGGATATGCTCGCTTCCGAAGATTCCTGCACTGCACTGTGACATCACAACTGTCAGTGACAATGGTGACCGGTCTTATTCCTGCTTTACTGAGTCCTGGCCCGGCTCCACCCCAGCCCCGCTCGGTATTGGTGGGAACGGGGAACGGGGAACGGGGAACGGGGAACGGGGAACCCAGACCAGCCCGCACAAGCTCCTGCAGCAGAGTTGGCTTCCTCTATGAACTGTTTTGTGATAGGCTCCACCCGCAATATGATCCAATCACAAAACCAAACTTGTAAACACACAACAGAATCCCATTCAATAGCAGTCAGTTCCTCATCCTCTACGGACTCTGAAACTGCACTAGGCCTAGATACTATCAGTCTGTCTTTGTCCCCCCCCACCCCCCCACCCCCCCATGATAACACATCAGCCTTTCCAGAAAGTTACACGGAGCACTGCATCATTAAAGCAACACAATAGTGTTTTTTTTTCGTTTTGTTTTTTGTCTCATTTGTAAGTTCCCAAATACTGAACTACAGAGGACAGAAGGGCGCTGAGCTGGAACACAGAACGGGCGCACGCCTAAGGACTGCGTTCAGCCTAGCGTAGCTCGTCCCTGGTACCGCACGCCCTCGGTGGGGCGTGGACGCACAGGGGCTCCACCTACAGGGCAGGAGGGGGAGGTGCAGACACGCGCACTTCATTCTTCCGCACGCCAGTTCCTTCAGCGCATCGGAGAGCAGCTAAAACGCGATGTAACCCGGCAACAGGAACAGGGAGAGGAGGAAGGCGTAAACCCCTTCCATTAGAGTTTTTGCAAAGAGGTTAGGGGCGGGGTGAGGGGGGGGGGGGGGGTGTTCCTGTATGACATTAGTGTTCGCCCCTCCTCCTCTTCCTCGTCAGAGTGCGGCTGACAGGCGGTGGGTTTCCAGCAGTGGGAGGAGGAGGAGGAGGAAGAGGGAGTGATGAAGGGCTGGGGTGGTCAGTACTCATTTGGGCGGGGGCTGTTCCGGGCAGGGCACCCCTCCCACTGCTGCAGGCTGTGCCAGCGTGGAGAACCAGGATGACATGGCTGACTTTGCGCTGTTCAGGGCTCCGCCGACCGACTGGCCTGGGGGGGGAGATTAAACACACAAATCAATGAATGACGAGATGTCCCGTATTCAAATCCCAGGCCTTTTTGTCCAAACACATCAGCGGACGCCTTTGCCTCATTTTTTTCATTTTTTATCGGCATTTGGCAGACGCTCTTATCCAGAGCGACGTACAGTTGATTGGACTAAGCAGGAGACAATCCTCCCCTGGAGCAATGCAGGGTTAAGGGCCTTGCTCAAGGGCCCAACGGCTGTGCGGATCTTATAGTGGCCACACCGGGATTAGAACCACCGACCTTGCGTGTCCCAGTCATTCACCTTAACCACTACGCTACAGGCCGCCGGCCTCATGTGCTACACGGCAAATCGTTCCATCGGGAAGAGATGGCACTCCTTCACTTATGACATATAAAGACATGGAGGCTTGTAAGATCAGTGGGGTCCCGTCTGCTGAAAGCCTGAAATCCAGAATGGCTTCTGGATTTCACACCAACTTCTGCTCGACCGTTTAGTTGGGCCAACCACTCAGCAGTTCATATTGTAGCTACGTTTCTCGGTAAGCTCATGAATGACAGCTGCAGACCGGTCTAGGCTGCCGATGAAGCAGTGCAAGTGCATTGGGCCACTCGGCTCACCCAGCCAGTGTGGGCGGCCTGTAGCGTAGTGGTTAAGGTGAATGACTGGGACCCACAAGGTCGGTGGTTCTAATCCCGGTGTAGCCACAATAAGATCTGCACGGCCGTTGGGCCCTTGAGCAAGGCCCTTAACCCTGCATTGCTCCAGGGGAGGATTGTCTCCTGCTTAGGCTAATCAACTGTACGTCGCTCTGGATAAGAGCATCTGCCAAATGCCAATAATGTAATGTGATGTGATGTGACGACGGAAACATGCACCAGGCCTGCCAGAGGAGGAGGCAGCCGGAGGCCCCAGGCCCAGGTGTAGGTGTAGGTGTAGGCCCAGGTGTAGGTGTAGGTGTAGGTGTAGGCCCAGGTGTACGTGTAGGCCCAGGTGTAGGTGTAGGTGTAGGTGTAGGTGTAGGTGTAGGTGCAGGTGCGGTTAGACTAGTGCTCCTAAACTCGTTCCCCTGGAGGGCCATTTACGCACAGGTTTTCATTCCGACCAATTAATGTTGCCTTAATTAATTCCAATGACTAATTAGGCCGTATGCATTTAACTGCATTAAAGCACAGAATATAAGCAACAGTTTTTTTTTATTCAGACAACAGAAATAACACATTTCAATTTATATTCATTATGTACAGACCTACAGACCTAATTCAGCAAATAATTGAAGTAATTACACTCAGTGAGCACTTTATTAGGTATTTTTTAGACTTCTTTTTTTAGACTTATTGGTCTTCTGCTGCTGCAGCCTACCCACTTAGAGGTATGATACGTTGTGTGTTCAGAGATGCTCTTCTGCATACCGCTGTTGTAATGTGTGGTTATCTGCGTTACTGTCACCTTCCTGTCAGCTTCTCGCCCTTCTCCTCTGACCTCTCTCATTAAGAAGGCAAAGACTGTTGTTCATGAAGATCACAGGAGATTCAGCAGTTTCTGAGATGCTCAAACCACCCTGCCTGACACCAACAATCATTCCACGCTCAAAGTCACTTAGATCACATTTCTTCCCCATTCTGACATTTGGTCTGAAAAACAGCTGAACCTCTTCACCACATCTGCATGCTTTTATGCATTGAGTTGCAGCCACATGATTGGCTGATTAAATATTTGCATTCACAAGCAGGTCTACCTAATAAAGTGCTCATTGAGTGTAAATGATGGGGATCTCAGGCCGGCGCACACACAGCCCTCCGCAGTACCCAGTTTGGGTGCACTGGGGCAGACTGGGGTCCCAAGCTTACCGACGGCCTTCCCGGTCTGTACCACGCTCCGACTGGTGGTCATCATGGCATTCCCTAACTTCTTCCCGCGCTCGCTGTTCTGCACCGAGCTGGAGGAAGGAAACAGAACAAAATGGACGCCGTACAATTAGTCAAATCAAAACTGTCTTTTAACAGGTCAAACTGTCACAAAGAGAGCAGAGGAAAGATTGGGCAGGCACCAGGCCTGAAGCCGCAAAAGGCGAGGTAAAAACTCCCCCACCGGGAGTCCCCATCGACTCGTTCAAAACCTGTCAACAAAAACAAGTGACAGTGATACATACTCCTAGAATATCAGCGGTTACATAAATCAACAACCTGCCTTCCTGAATTAGTTTCTTTAAGTCAGCTTGGTTCTAGCTCTACAGTGGGAAAGGGGTACAATGAGCCAGTCTGGTTCAGCTCTACAGTGGGAAAGGGCTATAATGAGTCAGCCTGGTTCAGCTCTACAGGGGGAAAGGGCTATAATGAGCCAGCCTGGTTCAGCTCTACAGTGGGAAAGGGCTATAATGAGCCAGCCTGGTTCAGCTCTGCAGTGGGAAAGGGCTATAATGAGCCAGCCTGGTTCAGCTCTACAGTGGGAAAGGGGTACAATGAGCCAGCCTGGTTCAGCTCTACAGTGGGAAAGGGCTATAATGAGCCAGCCTGGTTCAGCTCTACAGTGGGAAAGGGCTATAATGAGTCAGCCTGGTTCAGCTCTACAGTGGGAAAGGGCTATAATGAGTCAGCCTGGTTCAGCTCTACAGTGGGAAAGGGCTATAATGAGCCAGCCTGGTTCAGCTCTACAGTGGGAAAGGGCTATAATGAGCCAGCCTGGTTCAGCTCTACAGTGGGAAAGGGCTATAATGAGTCAGCCCGGTTCAGCTCTGCAGTGGGAAAGGGCTATAATGAGCCAGCCTGGTTCAGCTCTACAGTGGGAAAGGGCTATAATGAGCCAGCCTGGTTCAGCTCTGCAGTGGGAAAGGGGTACAATGAGCCAGCCTGGTTCAGCTCTACAGTGGGAAAGGGCTATAATGAGCCAGCCTGGTTCAGCTCTACAGTGGGAAAGGGCTATAATGAGCCAGCCCGGTTCAGCTCTGCAGTGGGAAAGGGGTATAATGAGCCAGCCTGGTTCAGCTCTGCAGTGGGAAAGGGGTACAATGAGCCAGCCCGGTTCAGCTCTGCAGTGGTGTCAATGAGCCTGTCTGGTTCAGCTCTACAGTGGTGTCAATGAGCCAGCCTGGTTCAGCTCTGCAGTGGTGTCAATGAGCCAGCCTGGTTCAGCTCTGCAGTGGGAAAGGGGTACAATGAGCCAGCCTGGTTCAGCTCTGCAGTGGGAAAGGGCTATAATGAGCCAGCCTGGTTCAGCTCTACAGTGGTGTCAATGAGCCAGCCTGGTTCAGCTCTGCAGTGGTGTCAATGAGCCAGCCAAACCTCCAGCAAAACGAGCCAATCAGGGGCAGCCTAGCGTGGGACAGCGAGGGGTCCGGACACAGAGGGAATTCTGTCCTCCATCTCCGCACCAGCAGTCCCACGCTCCGAGTCCAACTTCCCGAATCCGGTCACTTTGAGTCAGGGCACCCTGGCAACAGTGCACCCCCTCCCCCTGCTCACCCACCCAATCCCTGACCCAAATAAACTCTTCAGCTGCTCACAATAAAAGTAGATAAACCCCCCCCCCCCGCCAGCTGACCCTCACATGACTCTGTTTTGATACTCCTGTCCAGTGTGGGCTTCCATTGATGAGATCAAATAAACTAAAATAAATCTTTATACTATGTGTGCCTGTGTGTGTGTGTGTGTGTGTGTGTGTGTGTGTGTGTACGTGTGTGTTTGCATGTATACCTGTGTGCCTGTATGTGTGTGCCTATGTGTGTTTGTGCACGTGTACCTGTGTGTGTGTAAGTGTGTCTGTGTGTTTGCATGTGTACCTGTGTATGTGTGTGTGAGTCTATGTATGTTTATGTGTATGTGATTGTGCACGTGTGCGTTTGCATGTTTACCTGTGTGTGTGTGTGTGTATGTGCATGTTTTTTTGTGTGTCTATGTATGGATGTGTGCGTGTGTGTGTGTCTCTGCATGTGAGTTTGTGTACATAGAAGCGCTTTTTGTGATGACGTCAACAAACAAATGTATTGCTCACATACTGTATTATATCAGGAAGTCATGAGCATTTTTTTGTGTGAAAGGAGAGAGGGGTCAGAACGTATTTGGACAAACGACACCCACTGGTGGCGCCACACAGGAGCGGGCCAAGGGGAAGACCCCAATCCCACAACCCCCTCCTCCACCCCCCCCCACCCCCCACCCCCGCACCTAAACAGGCTCCTGAAAGAAAGAGCTTCCTCTGTCACTGACTGACGGAAGAAACAAAAAACACTTTCAGTTCCAGGAAGTGGGGCCGAGCCGGACCAGGTAATTGGCCGACAGGCCGACCAATCAGGCGAAAGAAAGGAGCCGCAGCGTATCGGCCGGTCAGTTGACCTCCGCGGAGGTGTGTGTGTGTGTGTGTGTGTGTGTGTCCAGGGGTCCTGGCCAGGTCGAGTTCTGAGATGGGGCTTTGTTCCTGTACACACACACACACACACACAGCTTTGAGCTTATTGAATACTGCACTGTCAGACGGTTCTGCCAGGGTTCACTTCTCACCCCTCAGACCAGCACAGTTGCAGGACCATGGGGTGTGTGTGTGTGTGTGGGAGGGGGGGGGGGGCGGAAGAACCTCTCACCAGAACGTTTCCACACTGAGGAGGCTTTGTATCGGTCGCCCTCTCACTCTTTTGCATCCGTTACACCGTGCGCGTATCCTTGGTAACGTCCCCCGGACCCCCCAATTCACATGTCGATCACAGACATGTTTCATCCAGACTCCCCCTAAACCCTGCTGCTGCCTGAAGAAACTACCCTCCCTCCTGCTCATTGGCTCCTGCCTTCCTTCAATCATTTTGAGTGACAGGCTGGTTTGCTATGCTGACATCAGTGCCGTTTCGCCCCAAAACCGCAGCACCCAGCAGCCTGTCCTACCGAACCAAAAACATCCTGAAAATAAGGGACACATCAATCCAACCCCGGGTAACACAGAGATTAATTTAGATGACAATATTCGGTACCGACGACATAGGGCCACGCTAACCAGCCCTGTTCCAGTTTCAGTTTCAGTTCGATGCTAATTTGGCACACCTGAATCTAACTAATTAACAGCTCAAAATCTCAAGCTGTTGAATGAGGTGTGCTTTGCGGTGTGTCACACATACACGCACACACAGAGCATACACAGAGCATACACAATACACAGCATGGCACAGAACGGCACAGTACCACACAGGATGGCTCACACACACCTCCCCCCCCCCTCTAGTGGTTAACAGACACAGTGCAGCCAGCCCTGAGGTCCTTCCACATCCAACAAAAACTATGGAGCAGTTTGACCATCAGCCTATATCTGTGCCAATATACGTGCACAATTAGCGTTAACAATTAGCGGTACCTCCTCATTCCCAAGTTCAGAGTCTTTCGTTTTTTTTGCCTCCATTGCCAATTGCTCCATTGCTCAATATGCAGAAAGCACTTTGAGCTGTACTACAATATATGCAAGCATTATATACAAGTACCCGTATATAGTACGTTTAAATCTATATCGTATAATTGTAACCATACCGTTAAGTAACTGACAAAAATAATAACAGTCACAGGCATGGCTGGTTTAGCGGCCGTGTTGCAGCGCCACGCTCGACTGGGCAGGCGGAGCGGCGAAACAGAGCAGAGAAACAGAGCAGAGGTGTGACACGATACATCCGCGGGAGCGTCGGCCATGTTCTCACCAGAGAGCTATCAATAGATAAGCACAGGGGCGGGATGCGCGTGGCGTAAATATGTAGCGCGTAACTCGAGATGCCGTGTCCGCGACGGGGTGCTTTACCACGCGCCATATTACATTTCCTCTGCGTTTCCTGGAAAGGAACCCTACCCCAACAAGCCAATGTTGTTTTTTAAGAATGAAAAAAAAAAAACAACCCTCCTATAATTAACAGGCAGGCTACTCAGATGGGGCTTCTGCCTCCTCACTGTGTGACAAGGGATCATGGCACAAAAATAATCGTGCGAGTATATTACATCCATACATATTAAACCACTTCTTCAATACAATCACACAGGGAACGGTATGGCATTTAGGATTTCTGAAGCAGCTTTTTTTTAACACAACGATTAGTGACCGGAGGAAAAAATATGGATTTCATTCGCACATTCTACATTCTGAACATATTTATAATCTTTAGCATTCTTTGGAAACGCTTAGATTTTCCTTTTTTACCCTTTTAAAGTTCCATACCCGTTATGCATTTTACAGAGCGAACGTGTGTTTCTATTTAAAATGTTATTTTAAAGTTCCTTAAAAACGTCCGTCAGTATGACAGGGGGCAGCCTGTTTCTCCGGGGAACCCCAGCCCAAGCCAGGCGTCCGATAAGAGGCCCATGCTCAACGTTTTCAAGCAAAGACCAGGCTGAAGATTCAGCTTTGCTGTGAAGTGACCTGTCGTTTAATATCGATTGCAGTCTTTAATGGCCACCTCTTTAAACATAAGTTATTTTAGCTTTTACCCAAAGCGACTTAAGGTTGATTAGACTAAGCAGGGGACAATCGCCCCTGGAGCTATGTGGGGTTAAGGACCTTGCTCAAGGGCCCCATAGCTGCACTGATCTTATTGTGTCTACGCTGGGGCTTGAACTACCAACATCCAGGTCCCAGTCATGTACCTTAGCCACTAGGCTACATGCTGCCCCTACATCACACGTTTCTAACACATCTTTGCTGACAGATTTGCTCCTGTGATTGGCTGGAATAAGTATAGGCAAAATACACGTTAGACTCACAATGTGTCTTTTAGAAAACCAATCAGAGACAGGGTACCGCAACTCAGAGTGAGCGGGGAGCAGGTCTCTCGTCTGAACGCCACACCGGCGGGTGAATGAACACCCCTGAAAGCCAGTTCCCAGGCAGTCCAAAAATAAACGGCGGTAACTGCCGAAAAGGTCCGCAAAACAGTCAACCACCCTTTCCGCTAACCTCGCTAAAATATCACACGACGTGGCTTCAATCAGATATTCGCATATAAAATAAGCACACTCTCCATCTTAAAACCCGTGAAGTCTAAATGTTTACTGTCCCAGAACAAAGTATCCCCTCCTAATGTAGCAATTCCTCATGCGACCACAAGAGGGAGGCATTCCGCTTGTTTTTGTACAGCTCCGACGCTTTAAAAAAACCCCAGGGATTTCCGGGTGCAGCGCAAGACATTTCGATTTGACGGAATGAAAAGTAAAAGTAATAAGACGTTTAATGTGATTACAAGTAAGATTAATACTCACTGTGACAATCTTAGTTTTACATCTGCTACACTGTACTGCCCTTGGAATGGATGTCTGGAACAGAAAATAAGTCGGTTATCAACCCCCTCATTTGCATCTCTAATTGTAAATTATGGCTGCCCAACTCCAGTTCCTGGAGATCTGCCGTCCTGCAGATTGTCATTTCAATCTTAATTTGGCACATCTTATTCTACAAAGCAGCATCTCAAGGAGATTTCTAGCTGGTGAATGAAGTGTTTCCTTGTTATGGTTGCTGTGAAAACCTACAGGGTCCATAGATCTCCAGGAGCAGGGTCAGGCAGGCCTGTTGTAAATCATTACAATATTGTGACAGCAAATGTTTATTTCTATGGCAGGAAACTACATTTCCCAGACACCCACCCTGGCGTGACCTCGGTCATGGCCGGATGCTTGTTGCTGTGCCACACTCTGTAATTGTGGGTGATCTTCCAGGCCGAGATGAACGGGGCGCCATAGTCAGCCAGAAGCTTCTCGTTATCTGCGAGGGGTCAAAGGTCAAAGGTCATTCGCATTTTTTTAAAGAAACCTCAGTTGTCCAAGCCCAGGACGACAGCGTGACAGTGATCATCCTGAGAGTTAAGAGCTCTGCCCAGTTGCACCAGGCCAAACTAGGCCACTAAACAGGCCTCTAACCAGCCATTTAACTGACACACGAAAATTAATGAATTATTGAGAGGCTTTGTTAGACAGGGGAGACGCTGAAACCCAGGCTTAAATGTATTCATTATTGAAGGGGCTTCTATCAGGTTACTCCTCATCCAGACAGAAGTGTCATCTGGTCTTTAAAGTGTAGGGGTTTTTGTCAAGGAAAAAAAAAAAGAAAGAAAAGGCTCTTAGTGTTCTGAGGTGCTGATGGTTGCTGGATAAGGCGGCACCCTGCTTGAGAAGTCAGCTGTGCGCTCCAATTGGTCAGCAGCAGACTGCCTGACACTCTGATTGGTTGGGTCTGTGAAACCGTTTAGTCATCCCCATGTTCCAATATGGAATCATCAAGTTGTTGCTGTGTCTGTCAAGGCTGGTGAGTTTGATAACAACTCCGTGAGTTTGGGAAGTAACTTCCTAACAAACTCCTCAAAATGATATTTTCTTTGAGGTGGAAAGTCCTGCCATGTGTCTCGGCCAGCTGATTTCACCAACTAGTTCGGCCACCTGGCTGAAGAACTGGACTAAATTATCAAATCCTGGGGACTGGATCAAAACACTGGAGAGGACTTTAACTTTCTGGACCTGGATTCTGCACCTGATTCTGCATTTCTCAATGAATGTGATAATGCATGTGATTCATCTTCAGTTAAACTGAAGCGAAATGGAGCGCCCCCCCTGCCCCGGGGTGCGTACCTTGCTGCAGAGTGGAGGACAGCAGGGAGTGCACGTAGAGGCCGAACTGCGCCCGGATCCACTCGTCGCCGCCCTCCCAGCCCGTCCCGTCCAGGAAGACGTCCTGGCGGTTCTCCGTCACGTGTTTGAGCAGGTAGTCCGCGAAGCGCAGGTCCGCCGTGGTCAGGCTCAACAGCTTCCGCAGCTCAGGGTCCTGGATCTGGATCCGCCCCTCCTCCACCTGCGCGCACACACACACGCATACACACACACACACACACAGACATACACACACAGACAGACACAGACATGCATACATACAAACACATACACATACACATACACATACACACGCATACACGCATACACATACACACCAAGGAGAGGTTAGGGAGGTTAGGAGACCACTACTGACAAACTGACACAGTCGCTGATGGGAAGAAAACCATAGAAACACAGAGTCACTGAAACGCCGATGGAGACAAAACCATAGAAACACAGAGACACCGACTCGTATTGAGACACAGCCACAGATGCGCAGAAGCATTTAAAAAGTCGGCCACACACACACACTCGGGATGAGAAGGAAACAGTGACTCAGGGCAACTCTGACACACAAACACAGATACACACATACACACTCGGAATGAGACAGAAGCAGGGAGACAGTGACTGACACACACACACCCGTACTCGGAGAGTCAGGGATTCTGACACACGCAGAAAGACACAAGACAGGCAAACTGGCACATCAGACTGGTGGAGTACAAGAACACGCGGGACATGTGACTCACGAGCCCAAACTGATACTACTGGGCCTCTCTCCGCACAGCCACGCTGTTCGGGACACAAGTCACCGGTCCAGTTACAGCAGCACCACCCAAACGGGTACAGTCTTACAGGGCCGATACGTTCACTCGGCTCTCAAGCAGCACGTTACCGTGGCTACGCTACAAGGACTTGAAGTGAAGTGAGGACACCGCCGTTTGTAGTAGTGAAAGGAGTGTGGGAGAACGGGGAGGGCCTGTAGCCTCGTTAAGGTAAATGACTGGGGGCTGCAAAGGTCGCTGGTTCGATCCCCGGTGTGACCGCTGTAAGATCCGCACAGCAAGGCCCTTAACCCTGCATTGCTGCAGGGGAGGATTGTCTCCTGCTTAGTCTAATCAACTGTACATCGCTGTGGATAAGATGCCATTAATGTAATGTAATGTAATGTAATGGGGGGGGGGGGGTTTCCTGGTACTCACACAGGCAAACCCAGGCAAACACAGGCAAACACAGGCAAACCCAGGTAAACACAGGTAAACCCAGGCAAACACAGGCAAACACAGGTAAACCCAGGCAAACACAGGCAGACACAGGTAAACACAGGTAAACCCAGGTAAACCCAGGCAAACACAGGCAAACACAGGTAAACACAGGCAAACACAGGCAAACACAGGCAAACACAGGCAAACACAGGTAAACCCAGGCAAACACAGGTAAACCCAGGCAAACACAGGCAAACACAGGTAAACCCAGGCAAACACAGGTAAACCCAGGCAAACACAGGTAAACACAGGCAAACACAGGTAAACCCAGGCAAACACAGGCAAACACAGGTAAACACAGGCAAACACAGGTAAACCCAGGCAGACACAGGTAAACCCAGGCAAACACAGGTAAACACAGGTAAACCCAGGCAAACACAGGCAAACACAGGTAAACACAGGCAGACACAGGCAAACACAGGTAAACACAGGTAACGTCCGGGGCTCACCTCCACGATGGCGTCGCTCAGGTGCCTCTGCTGGCGGAAGAGGATGTTGGTCGCCCCGGCAACGAAGCCGCGCACCGTCACGTCGGACAGCAGGTGGTGCTGCTGCAGGGCCATGTAGGGCAGGCAGAGGTAACCCTGGCAACACACGTCGTCAAGGCAACGTCAGCCCACAGCAACCACATACATCTCACCGAGGGATGAAGCTACGGTTTGCAGATTTGGGTTCAAATCGCATTCGAACATTCAAATACTTTGCTGCACTCTATTCGATTTTGAGCAAAAATCGGGGTTTACACTTTTTGGGATCATTTCATTTGGTCCAACACACCAGGTAAACTCGGTCAAATGCATAAAAGCATTTGAATCTAAAGTGAATGCCATTTGAACGCAGGTCTTAGGCTAAGTGGGTCGGGGCATAGGGCTCAACCTGATGGGAGGAATTAGATGAAGGTGAGGTGGACATGAAGACAGGAGAGTAAAGCGGTGTAGTACAGTGGCTAGGGAACCGGGCTTGTGGCTTAGAGGTTGCAGGTTTGACCACACTAGGCGGGGCACAGCCATTGAGCAAGGAAGAGATTTGATAACGGTCTCATAAAAGCTGAAATGTAAATTAAGCTGTTAGAGACCGACGATAAAGTGGGATATCAGAGATGGAAAATCCAGGTTAAGAAATTAAAAGTACTTTGACAAGCACAATGAATAAAAGTATTTTGTTCTAAACATATGGATTTGCTCATTAGTTCAAGTCTTCAGACAGAACTAATTAGTGAAATCAACTGGCTGAGTTTCTGGGGGGAAGAAACACTTTCTGGCCCCTGGACTTCCACCTGTGGTGCTGGTGGTTTGTTGTAAGAAATGCATCACACAGCCATAAACCCACAGACTCCAGGAGTTAAACAATGAGAAACCACAGACTGGACTTTCCCCTTCCATAAAACACACAGAGCTTAATCTGTCTGCCCGTCTCTCAGTCAAATTCTAATATTTTCCATTTGTACTATGTGAATTCACGTGCCGTACCACCTTGGGTTTGAGTAAATGTGGCATACGAGTGTGTATATGCGTATGAGCACAATGAACTCACTTTCGATTTAATAAGTCATTTGAATTCATATTTACGTGCACTGAACTCAGGTTCGATTGAAATTGGCACGTGAATGTGGATTAAATTCAGGTTTGACTGAACACACCACCTGAAGGAGCAGTTCATGGGCGTTTGGCCTGTGGCACACACAGACCTGGGTGAAGACAGCCAGGCTGCACTGACCTGGGTGAAGACAGCCAGGCTGCACAGACCTGGGTGAAGACGGCCAGGCTGCACTGACCCGGGTGAAGACAGCCAGGCTGCACTGACCTTGGTGAAGATGGCCAGGGGCAGGCCGTACTGGTCCTCCTCCAGGCCGGAGAGCAGGCCGGGGGTGAGGGAGGCGGGGCTGCTGGATGACTGGGGCTGGACGGTGATGGGCAGGCCCGGCTCGGGGTCGAAGGTTTCGGGGAGCTCGGGCGGGGCCCCCGGGTCGTCCAGCACGCTGGGGTCCAGCGTCTCCCACTCGCTCTCGGAGGACTCGGGGGAGGCGCGGGCGGGGGGCTTCAGGTGCTGGCCGTCGCCCGCCGAGGGCGGGGTCCCGACGACGCGGTGTTCCTGGGCGGGGCTTCCCTCGCCGGGCTCCGCCCCCGGCTCCGCCCCCGGCCCCGAGGCCTCGCCCACCAGCTCGCGCGTGGCGTTGGCGATGTCCGTGACCGACACGGAGACAAACTCCTCCGCGCCGGGGGGGATCCCCGGGACCAGGGTCACGTCCTCGGACGTGCTGTTTTTGGGCCTGTAGTGGGACGAGTCGGCCAGGCCGTGCTCGATCATTCCTGCAGGGGGCGGCAGAGAGCGCGGTGAGATAACCACGCCGGCGGGCTCTAAGAAGGGTGTTTATGAAAGGGCTTTTAAGGACGATCACAGCGTTTCATGAAGGGTTTTTATCCAAGGGCTTCATAAAAGACTTCATACGCAGTGTTGTAAATAATAAATGGTGCTGAACTGGAACGCCTGGTCGCAGGAAAAACACAGAAAAATACCAATCATTTTAGGAAGTACACTACCTGAGTATCTGGGGGGGGTTTGCAGCTTACCCCTGTCCATTTCAACCCCCCAGTGCACTGCAGTGTTTCCCAAATAAATAAATGTCTTTTGGCCTGCATATTGGAGCAGAACTATTTTATCTCCATTTGGAACACAACACTGTTTCTCAAATATATCATTTGCTGCTGCTGGTTTGTATCTCTGGCAAGCCCCTAACCGGGAGCGACTGTAACTCTGAAACAGCCGTAAATGATCACAGTTTAGAGATAAATGTAGCACTAGAGCGATAAAGGATAAATGTATCCTTCGTTCAAATCCATACGACCAAAAAACAACGACCTTATTCTTACCGGGAAAAAGTGATAAGACAGTCATCAGCGTGCCCACGAGTCTGTTAACCGGAGCCACGTAGAAGAGAACCTAAAGGAACAGAAACCCAGAATAGAACCTAAAGAACAGAAACCAGGACAGGACCCTCATTCTGACAGCGCTAACACACAGGACCCCACACACAACCTGTCGAGGAAAGCATCTTCCCACAGTAGAGACTTTAGTCCATTAGACTCACTGTGGAAACTAATAAGCAACACATGCATACTATAAAAATACACAAAAAAAGATACATAATGCAAGCTAATTTGAACACAGTTCTGTGAGCAGTACACAACCTACGCTGAATAACATTTCTATAGATTTCTGTTGATTAGACACACTGTGGAAAGTAATGGGCAATACATATAAATAAAATAAATAAAAAATATAACACATAAAACTTTTTTTTTAATGAGATGAATAATGCCTTTAATAATTGTGAGTTAATATATTAATATGCATTATAGAACTCACTCCAGAACAGGCTATTGCACATAAGTAGAAATGTTAATAATTAAATACAGATCAATAAATAGCTGCATCACCTTTTTCTCCAGGAGGATCAATTTGAACAGAATAAGGACCTGCGGACAGACAGACAAGCACAGTGAATAGGTGTGTGTGTGTGATTGGGCACACGTGTGTGTGTGTGTGTATGTACGTATGTATGTCCACATTTAAAAATAAATACATTCTGTATCTAAATGCATAGTATTGGGGTCATTGAGCCGAGAGCGGGAACAGGGTAGTTTTACCCATTCTGGTTTGTTTGTTGTTGTTCAGACTTTACCTTGTGCCGAAAGTGCAGAATTAAGTCTCTCGGGGACAGACCTACGGAGACAAACACGTTAACCTCTAACAGTTGTAGTAGTAGTAGTAGTTATTTATTTCCGTCCTTATTATCAATTTTTACAGAATGAATGCACATAGAAGTAATGAATAACAATGTTGACCGAAAAGGTGTAGGCTGAAGCTTTAGCTTATTACACCTACCCTTTTTACATAACATATTCACATATTCAACCCTTTCACTACTAGGTTTAGTCTATACAATAACAAAACATAATAGAAACAAAAACAAAAGTTCAAAACGTTTCATACACAATAATAATCATACCTCAGTTTTATATTTGTTTTAACACATTATTTTTATAAACTTTTTTATATTTGCAAAGTGTACTACACGTTAGACATACATCTATTCTTTATATTTGTCCTTACCCTTACACATACCTACATACCTACTCCCCTACATTCATACTGGCTCTCTCTAATTTCAAACAGCCTCTGAATACAGTTAGGAAGCATATTATTTTGTATAACTGCGTTATCTGTGCAGTTTTAAGAGCAAGTAGATGAAAATATTTTAAAGCGTAAGAGTTAATAAATAACTTGTGGGTTAGTTCATAATAATCAGCTCTCTTTACAATTCTTATAGCTCTCTTCTGTAGCATGAAAGCTGGATTAGTGTTGGTCTTGTATGCGTTTCCCCATACAAATGTAACAGCTTAGCTGATATCACTCGAGGGACTCGCCCTGGATTCTAACCCCAATAGAGACATTGTGATAGGCCTTGCACAAACCTACCCAGTACATGAATGCTGAATGCCTGTGTTTCTGTGTTTACAGTGAAACAGCGCTCACTGCCTTAAGCCTGGGAGGCAGGCAGCCGGAGATCACATGATTGTGGTGGTGGTGGGGGAGGGGGGGGGGGGGTTGTTTACAGCAGTCTGGGATCACATGACTGCAACAGCAGGGGTTCAGGGCGAAGAGAGAAGTTTAACAAAAACAAATTAAGAGACACTGAGACCACATTTGTTTCAGTGAACCAGTGGAAACTCCAGTGTGAAGCAGGCCTGGGTAGATGCAGGCTACTGGCTTGTTTGTGAAATCCCAGAATACATCAGAAAAGTCACATGTTTGGGGTGGGGGGGGGGATGTCAGGATGTTCCTTCAAATCAAAGCTCAGGTCACATGACACGCCACGCCTGGAGAGTCAGGCTTTACCTGCTCAACGGGATTGCAATTAAACAATTCACACCTGATACCGACAACACCAGTCACATGGCCACAGCGCAAACAGGTCTGTGCACAAAGCACTGAATTAATTCACAATTCAGCCCGTTCACCTCACTGGTATTTCTACAGTTTCACTGTAAAACAGGGCGCACAGCAAGGGCTGGTCGGGCCAGCTCCGGTCTCTTAATGACCTAATGAAGAGCCGCAGCCGCGGACTGCATCGGTATACTCATCTGAAAATGTGCACAAAATGTTTCGCTGTTCCATGATACTGCGGCGACTCAGCTTTCCTGCGCACAGCAATTATGAAAACTAAGCCAGGGTAATCGGGGGGGGGGGGGAACAGAGATCCACAGGCACGCTGGCCCTCCGAGGCTGGATTCGTTTTTCCCCCGTGGTAAACGACGAATGGCTCATTATTGATTTGTTGAGATTGAGGGGGATCCCATTGACAAAGGTACGCAGAATACTCACAGAGGCTTATAGAGCAGGCTGAGCTGCAACGCTACGCTACTGCGGTAACACAAAGCGAGGCAGGAACGGGGGGCAATATATTTCAGAAAGGATTTTTATATTGACTTTCACCGCACAATATTGATGAAATTATGCTGGAGTTAGGGACCATAAAGCAACCTCACGTGACCTCGTCTCACAGCGGAAAGCTAGTCATCACACATTCAGCCACCATGACTCAACTCTGTTGCAATCAAATTCATTTTGGAACAAATTCAAGCCGTAGCTCTTAGCGCAAATGAACGGGACCGAAAAAGCGGACAAACATTTCGCTGAAAGGACGTCTCAGAACTCAGGGGGAATGGGTTTGTCCCATTATTAAATTAAATTATCGGCATTTGGCAGACGCTCTTATCCAGAGCGACGTACAGTTGATTAGACTAAGTAGAAGACAATCCTCCCCTGGAGCAATGCAGTGTTAAGAGCCTTGCTCAAGGGCCCTGTGCGGCTCTTATTGTGGCTACACCGGCATTAGAACCACCGACCTTGCGGGTCCCAGTCATTTACCTCAACCACTACGCTACAGGCCGCCCCAGCACGACTCATGTACTGCAGACTGACCGTGAACTCAGAGCGGTGTTCTCTTGTTCCAGACAGAAGGTTGTGGGCTCTCTTGTGCCAGACACAGACAGAGAGAATTGTGGGCTATCTTGTGCCAGACATAGACAGAGAGGATTGTGGGTCGTCTTGTGCCAGTCAGAGAGGATTGTGGATGATCTTGTACCAAACACAGACAGAGCGGATTGTGGGTCGTCTTGTGCCAAACACAGACAGAGAGGATTGTGGGTCGTCTTGTGCCAAACACAGACAGAGAGGATTGTGGATGATCTTGTACCAAACACAGACAGAGAGGATTGTGGGTTCTCTTGTGCCAAACACAGACAGAGAGGATTGTGGGTCGTCTTGTGCCAAACACAGACAGAGTGGATTGTGGGTTCTCTTGTGCCAAACACAGACAGAGAGGAGTGTGGGAGTGCCTCACCCAGGTAGACTTGTGACCCCTCAAGTGCCGTCCCTCTCAGAGACCCGTTCATGTGTTCATACAGCTCCTGAGGGAGGGAGGGACAGAGAGAGCGATTTAACTTTCAACAGATCTTCATTTTTGTGCTCAACAAAGAAACTAAGAGAATATAATTAGACTGTAATCGACTCGATTGTCCAAATTGTGATTGTCCGCTTTAAGTGCGAAATTTGTCATCACCTTTCATTCAACACAAGGGAAAAAACTACAATTCCACAGCTTGATAAAGTATCAAAACTCAAGTAATCAATCTTTATACATTTTATTGTTTGTTCTACAATTTTAAAAAACAAACATATTTGCTTGTAAATTTTCATATTGTCACTGTTAGTGTGAACATTTGGCAAACACAGTCCCGGTTATACACACACCAGGGGACACCTAGAGATATGAGCTCTACAAACATCATTTCTACCAAAGGCCCAAGGCAGCAGCCATCACTCCAGGCCCTGGAGAGCCACAGAGCTGCAGGTTCTCCTTGTTACTCTTCACCGATCAATGAAAGCAGTCGATTATACCGTTACCTTCACTCACCTGGTTTCTCAGGTCTGAATTGGTTGCTGATATACAACAACAAAAACCAGCACACCCTGCGGCTCTCCCGGACCAGGAGTGAGGACCCCAGCACACCCTGCGGCTCTCCAGGACTAGGAGTGAGGACCCCAGCACACCCTGCGGCTCTCCAGGACCAGGAGTGAGGACCCCAGCACACCCTGCGACTCTCCAGGACCAGGAGTGAAGCTCGCAGGTCTCCCATGGTCTCTCTCTTTTTTTTTAAGGGATCAAGTGAAACGCCAATTTAAGAATGCTTACCTTCAAAATGGATATCTGAGAGAAATCTTTTTCCTCAAAGTAGGCGTGTGTGATGAGCTGTAACTTGGCCTGGAGTAGGCCGTACAGGGGCTGGGGGAAAGGGACACACGGACACTCAAACACAGGCCGACTTTCACAATTAATCTCAACCTGCGCATTTGACACGCATGTTAAAACGGCAAGAGGCGTGAAAAGTGGGCCAATCTCGACATGAACAACTGGAGGTGCAGTTTAAACGCTTACGCCCACCCCCACTCCCCCTCACACTGTACCCTAAAACCCCACCCCTCCTCACAGTCTCACAGTACCCAAAACTCACAACCCCCAAACCCCCACCCATACCCTCACTGTACCCTAAAACCCCGCCCCTCCTCCAAAACCCACACCCTGCCTGTACCATAAAACTACAAACGCTAAACCCCACCCGCACCTCAACACCCACATAGTCTGCAACTGGCTTCACTTATTTATGAATTTTAAACTGTAATTCATGTTAACTGTCATGAAATACGGTTGGGTGATTGGGTGCGTTTAATGTGATTTTAAAAGGAAAATTCTTTTAATTGTAAACTGAAAATGGACACGATCGTGCGGCAGTCATGTGACTCACCACTCGGCTGAGGACGCAGACGCTCTTCTGCACCGTCTCCCTGGTGACGTCGGCCTGGCGAACCTTCAGGGCCTGAGAACAAACGCGTGTCATGTGACGTTTGCATTTACATTTTAGTCATTTGGCTTTTAACCCAAAGCGACTTACAAGTGCATAAGTTCTTCCACAAGTTAAAGCAACACATCCATAGCTAGTAAAATACACATGAAGTGCTGTTCTAAACATACAGTCAAGTGCAATTCTATTTTTTTCTTTTCTTTTTTCTTTGGTAAGACAAGAGGGATAGGGATATCGGAAAGGGGGGGGGGGGGGATTCAGGAGGTACGACTAAGGTACAGTTTGAAAAGGTGTGTTTTTAGTCTGCGTCGAAATAGGGGGAGGGATTCTGCTGGCAAGTCATTCCACCACTGAGGAACCAGAATGGAAAACAGGCATGAACGTGCAGCTCGACCGCCAGGTGCTCGTAGTGAGGGAACCATAAGGCGACCAGAGCCGGCAGACCGGAGTGGTCTTAGCAGCCTGAAATGCCAACACTAGTTGATTAATCCATGAACATGATAGAATACCAGGATTTGAGCTGGCCCTGATATTTAACAAACAAGCATCACACTGATGACATCACATCCTGTCCCATCGCATCAGCACCTGACTGATGACCTCACATCCTGTCCCATGTATCGGAGCTCAGACTTCAGGGCGGAAGCCCCCTTCCTGGCCCCGAGGTTACAGCAGGAATCACATGATAAGCAATGACCCTCAGGACTAATACCCAGAATGCACCAGATGTGTGTCATATCCAGGGAGAAAGTGCTTACCTTGGACTCGATCTGTCTGTAGCAGGAAACGCCATACACACATTTCAGGCCCCCGGGCAGGGGAGGGAGGTGAAAGTACACTGTGTCTGTCAATGAGAGATTCAAAAGGAGGTGCATTAGATTAGGTAGGGTAAATGCTGGACATTATTAGACAAATATTGCATTACACTATATTGCAATCTCTTAGTAGACAATTTCATCAAGACCAACTTGGTAGTTCCAGGCATAGAGAATAGAATAAGGTACAGAAGGGCTATTTATAAGCAATATGTATAAAATTAGCCTAAAATGTTCAAAGATATTTGCAGCCACACCACTGCATGAATATGTATAAGATGCATCACACAGGAATGATTCCGAAATGTGACCAATGTTCACAATGAGGAACTGACCATGTGGTTAATCAACACAGTCTGTGGTACAGTATGGTTTTTTAGTTGTTTTTGGAAACATACGCACATCCTAGTCCACCCCCACACCATTTCCCATTACGCATTCTCAGAGACGAACAAGGATGGAGATGACGTCAGCGCCCGGCAACTACAGGCAAATGCCGTGTGGAACCTTCGATTGTAGTCATGGCGATTCAATTCCAGAACCACAGAGTCACAATGACTGAGTGAATGTCACAATGACTGCTTGTGCACTTGATCACAACAAATGCTACACCGCCCCCCCCCCCGCCCCCTCAAACCAGCCACACACACACACGCGAACACACACACATACGCGCATACACACACTAAACAGGCTTCCCCTTCAGCACTATAATTGCAACAGTAGTTTGATGACACTGCACCCCTGGGAGATGGTGATAGAGAAGCCTGCAACACAAGACCTCTATTCCGTCTAAGAGTGGTCCGGAGGACGCCCCCAGAGCCTATTCTCTAGTCGGAGTCCACCAGTGGAAACCAGTGGTGGAGAGCCAACATTAAAAAGCAGGACCACACAGGGCAAATATTGACAGTGAAGTTAAATCGAGATTTATAACTCAATAATTTACTTTCACCAACCACCTGCTTCTTCTCCCCCGCCGAGCACGGATGAACTTTCTCTAAAGTTTCTCTAACATCTGCCTGTAGAGCAAAAACGTCGGCGGTCAAAGACGTATACCTTTCCGAAAGATCTTTAAAAACTAAACGTACAGGTGGGCAATGGTATTACGGTTAACACTGCTAGCACTGCTAGCACTGCTAGCATTTTGACTACCTTAAAGGCTAAGTGCAGGGCGGCCTGTGGTGTAGTGGTTAAGGGAAGTGATTGGGACACGCAAGGTCGGTGGTTCTAATCCCGGTGTAGCCACAATAAGATCCGCACAGTCGTTGGGCCCCTGAGTCTACGTGTACGTCGCTCTGAATAAGAGCATCTGCCAAATGCCAATAATGTAATGTAATGTAAAAGTACCAAGGAGCATGATGGGGGGGAAAAAAGAGGCAGCCTATCAGAGAAGCTTAAGTCACCTGTCACTGCGACACTGCAGTGTACATGGAGACTCTTTTTCTTCCTTTCTTGTTGTTGCCATTGCTTTGTGTCGCGTGAACATCTAACCCAAGACATTCACTTTATTTGAACATACAGGTAGTCGTCGACCGTAATTGGTTCCGACCGACCGGTCGTGAGTGGAACTGGCCGTAAGTTGGCCTATGTTATAATTACCTTACATATATTATACCGTGTAATGATATTATAATCATCTTTAAGTCATATTTTATCAATATTTTCTTTGCGGTCGCGGTCGTAAAGGCGAACGGTCGTAAGTCGACGACTACTTCTATGTCCAGGCTCAGAGAGCACGCCGATACGCTGGGAAACCATTTGTTTTTTTGTTTTTTTTTGAGACGGAAAGATTCAGTTGAGCCCAAGGCCTTTCCAGGGAAGAGGAAATTAAAGAATTAAATTAAATTAAAGTACAGAAGTAACTGAAAGCACCGCAGACTGTGCTCACTCGGGCAGCCTGATTCGTGGGCTTTTTATTACGCAGCGGAAATTAATAACGCGCCCCAAAATGTGCAGTCTGTTTCGTCCACTTTGTTTCATCATCTCAAATGGAGAGGGTGCCTCATAACCATGAATCACATAAACAGCAGTAAAACCTTTAAGACTTAAGGGTACATCCGTGTTTTTTTTGTTTTTTGTTTTTTCTCAGATTCTCTGAAAAACTAAAACTGGACATGGATAGTAACAGTTGAGGGAAAAGGTTTCCAGGTATTGTGTACGAATTTTCAGCCATCATTTACATAAGTAAGTTCAGTAGCTGTATGCTGATGCTGAACTTGATATTCTTTTTTCAGAAATGTACACACACAAACAGAGTTTGACTATGGACACACACACATATACATGCGCACTTGCACACACACTTGCACACACACATATACATGCATGCACACACACACACACACACACACACACACACACACACACACACACACACTCTCACACACACACACACACACACACAGACACACACACACACACACACACACAGACACAGACACAGACACACACACACACACACACACACACACACACCCAAACACACAGTCACACACACACACACACACACACTCACACACACACACACACACACAGTGGGGGCCCGTACCCTCCTGGTAGTTGTGGGCTCCGTCGGGCAGGGCCAGGAAAGGCAGGTACTTCCACTCCTCCGGCAGAGAGCTGCTGTCATGACTCTCATCCGGGAGCAGGGACGGGTACGAGAACTCCACCTGAGAGAGGGAGGGAGGAGGGGAGGGAGAGAGAGGAGGGAGGGAGAGGGAGAGAGGAGGGGAGGGAGAGAGAGGAGGGAGGGAGGAGGGAGAGAGGAGGGGAGGGGGAGAGAGGAGGCAGGGAGAGGGAGAGGGAGAGAGGAGGGGAGGGGGAGAGAGGGAGGGAGGGAGGAGGGGAGGGGGAGAGAGGAGGGAGGGAGGAGGGGAGGGGGAGAGAGGAGGGGAGGGAGAGAGAGGAGGGAGGGAGAGGGAGAGGGAGAGAGGAGGGGAGGGGGAGAGAGGGAGCGAGGGAGAGGGAGATGGAGAGAGGAGGGGAGGGGGAGAGAGGGAGGGAGAGAGAGAGGGAGAGGGAGAGACAGATAGGTTTTATTTCATTATTGTTCTTTATTGTTTTTATTAATGACTGTAAAATAGTTTACTACATTGTATTAGTTAAGCCAATAAAGCTCCATTTGAGAGAGAGAAAAAAGAAAAGAGGAGAGAGAGGAGAGGGAGGAGAGGGAGAGAAATTTAGGTTCCAAGAGCACACATCCAAAACCACAGGAACAAGCACACAATTGAAATTCCACACAGGTTGATCAGCACATTGAACAGGTCAGAAGAAGCCACATACTGTAAAGCACAAGATTAAAATATATATATATATATTGGCTTATTCCCATAAGAGAGTTAAGCATGCAAATTCAAACACTCAAATCAGGCTTGAATTCTCCAGATGGCACGTGCATTGATTACAGAAAAACCTGATGAACAAGGGACCTTGCTCAAAATGTTCCCAATTACCTAAATGAGTCAATGTCCAGGATAGTGCCTAGCCCCTCCATTGTCATGTTAAAAGGGCAGAATAAAACCTTACCGCCTCCCAATGTCCCAAGGGAAGGTTGGGTCATTGAGTAGTAAAGGTTAAAGCAAAGAGTTTAAACCTGCCCCTTGAATCCAAATCCAGCCCTGGCATTTTTTTCCCCCAGGTAATTAACTGAACAATGATTGCTACTGATTGGAGTGTTTTCACACCTCACGTCCAGATGGAAGGGTCAACATCAACAGTTCTTGGCCCTCAGGACCGTGATTTGACAGCCCCTGCTGTGCAATAGAAAGGCTTGAATGGCCTGCAAACACAGATGCGTTTTCTTTTCTCAAACTGCCACTTCCAACAGCCATCGGAATCATGGTTGTAGGGCTGACTGACAGGGTTGTAGGGCTGATTCTCAGGGTTGTAGGGCTAATTCTCAGGGTTGTAGAATTGATTCTCAGGGTTGTAGGGCTGATTGTCAGGGTTGTAGGGATGATTGTCAAGGTTGTAGGACTGACTATCAGGGTTGTAGGGCTGATTCTCAGGGTTGTAGGGATGATTCTCAGGGTTGTAGGGCTGATTCTCAGGGTTGTAGAACTGATTCTCAGGGTTGTAGGGCTGATTGTCAGGGTTGTAGGGATGATTGTCAGGGTTGTAGGGCTGATTGTCAAGGTTGTAGGACTGACTATCAGGGTTGTAGGACTGACTATCAGGGTTGTAGGGCTGACTCTCAGGGCTGTAGGCTGATTCTCAGGGCTGCAGCACCACTGAGCAGTTGACTTAACCTGAATTGATTCAGTATATTTCCAGCTGTAGCCTTTAAACTTATGCAACAAGCATAACAGGCATGTTGTGTAGACATTTTTACTGTTATGTTTATTTGTTGCTAATTGATCCTGCCACTTCCAACTCCCAGGTTATACTCCTGAAATAACAAGGCCAAAGACTTGTGACGTGGCCATAACAGTCAGCCTTGAGAAACTGTTGCTGTGAACATTTCCAGGGTGCAGTCAGCTGCTTGCGTGTGTTAACCATAGGCAGAAAAAAGAAACTCTGCAGCCGGAAACACAAACCTGGCCAATGGGCTGAGGCAGTCATAGGCCTGAGCTGAGTGCGACATCGCCCACCATGTTCAGACTACCTTACTACGCCTATAACAAACGCCTAACATGTCAGTCACATTGCCAAATACACAGCACTATGTGTTTGTATTGTACCATATTTGTAGGCATCCCTGCTAGGTTTTGAAACAGCTACATACTCAACATGGTTTCACCAGTTCAAGATATATGTTTTGAAACAGCTGATAACTGCTATTTCAAGCTGGCCATAGCTGGATTTCACTTTGCAGGCTGTGGTTAGTGTTCATGAACCAGTTAGATTTGTTTTTTCATTAACCAGGAGGACCTGACTAGACAAAACACGCACTGCACATCTTCCACAACGTCCCCCTGAGCCACGCTCTCCTCGCACAGCCAAACGTTGTGTTTTCCCGCTGATTTAAGCAGGAGAGTTAATGCAGTTAAGGCAGTTAACAGCCTTGTGTGAGCTGAACCGCAGTGCTTCTCTACAGTTCTCCGTTCCCCCTGGTCTGAGTCTGCAGCAGTGTAGCCTACAACCTCCCCATTAATCACCAATGCTCTTGTATGGCTTAAGCTGAGCACGACGATAGGAAATGCAAAACCACTCTTCCCAACCAGTGCCAACCTGCACTTCTCAGAGAGGGGGTTGTTCTGGTTTTTTCTTTAATAATTGGCTAATATTCAGCCTTTTGATGACTGCGGACCTTGAACATTTTCTAGCTCCGCCTTCCATGTCGAGTGCGTGTGGTGTTGAGAGTGTGTACATAAACTGCGTGGTTCTAACACAAGGAAACATGAATTCTCTGAATCACATCACTCGAACCATATCTAATTTTTTTTTTTTTACAGGCTGTGAAACGGGGGCTTGAAACCGTGAGTTAAAAACCCAGAACGCCATCTATCAGCTGTCACCCAGACCCCACCTCCTGAGAGTTAGTCTCTTAGATTTTTAAATGTGCATCCGTTCTGAGACATTATATAACACTACTGGGCTTTAAACACTTCTCTCAAAACCACCACCACCATTTGACTTTAATCACTCTACACATCCCCCCTCCCCCCCTCCACTCCCCCGAAAAAACATCCATAGATGCATTATAAGAATGCTCATTTAAAAGATGTAATGAGAGTTTTGTCAGGTGACAAACTTCATTGTGAGCCATTGGGTGCAAGTTAAAACAAAAACAAACAGTCTTTTGCAGGAAAGATCGAGCTTCCCCTCTTGTCCAAACAGTGCATTTTGGAGTTTGAATAGAGCTCACACACATGGCAGGGCCCACACCGCACATTGCAATCCAACACAACACACCAGTAGGAGCAGGGTCAGCAATGTCTGACCCACCACAACTAACCAGGGTGACCATCACACACATTTCTGTCAAAGTCAGAGAGCTCTAGCCTCACCTCCTCACCTCTCAACCGCCCCCCGCCTCTCTTTCTCTATTAACAAGCCATTAACCAGCTGTAAAGCTGATGACGCAACACCTGCGGCCCAGGTAAGGGTGTGTCCCACGCAGAGACCTATGAACCCACCGGCAGTGGAGCGAGCCCCACTCTCCAGTCGGCCCCCACACACACACACACACACACACACACACACACACACACACACACACACGCACCCCACACACACCTCTTCCTCCACCATGGTCAGTTAGCCAGGAGCCTGACAGATGGAGGGTAGGCTAAAAGCTCGCTGGGGAGCAAACCTAATCTTCTGAAACACAGGGAGGTCACCGCCCCCTCTCAGGTAACAGTTAATACCTCTCTCTCGCTCTCGCTCTCTCTCTCTCTGCTAAGAATCTTTCGGTCTGATCTTTAGGTATTCTCTTTACATTGTATTACATTACATTACATTACATTACAGGCATTTAGCAGATGCTCTTATCCAGAGCGACGTACAATGAAGTGCAGGTCGAACACAGGAACAAGTGTGAAGAGGACCTGAGAGGACAGTATGGTTCCGAGTCCTAGCGTGACCATACAGATACAATTGGAACCCTTGAAGACTACATCAACTTACGAACTAGCATTCCACAGTTGGCAGCTAGAATACCCTGAGTACAACAAAACAATATCTAATACAACAACAAATACAATTCTCTCTCTCCCTCTCCCTCTCTCTCTCAAGAACCTTTAGGTCTCTCACTCTCTCCCAGTTTTGTGTGTAATTTGCTGAACGCCCACGGGGCCCAGCTCAATCTACAGTAATTAGCCTAAAAGGTAGTCGGGGTCAGCTACAGTATGTCTCTTCAGGGCGCAAGGTGAGGCCACTCGCATGCAATGCACCTGCTTTTCTGCCAGGACAGATGGCGGACAGCGTCAAGAATCGGGTGTCAGGCGACAGAAGCCACGCTATGTAAAAGTAGTTGGGGTTGGACAGTTGACAGCACTTGAATGGTGTATTTTATTTTTTTGAAAAAAACAAAAAAAAACAGGCTACTGTTAAGCCCTCCTACAGCACCCACAAAGGCCCAGGCTAAACTAAGGAACTGTTAAATGTACACAGCTGGCAGCTCAATTCCACTGTATCATTATACAGGCCAGCGGCAGGAGAGCTGCTACGCCCAGAACGGCAGTGTGCGCCTAGCTTTTTGCAGAATTCACATGAACAACAGTGGCTCACATTGAGGCCAGCGGCTTCAAGCTTAACAGCTGGGAAGGAGCACTGTGGGCAGTGTTGATCTAATTTCTGAACAGTATGAGTGATTATCCCACCACAATGCAGAAAAAGAGAATGAAAAAGATAAGTAACTAACTCTCTCTTTCTCTCTCTTTCTCCCTCCCTCCCTTTCTCGACTCAACTTATTTTCTCCTACGCTTAAATAAAAAACGAATCTGCAGCTCTCTCTCTCTCTCTTTCCCCATTTCAAGAATGTTTATTTGGCTTGCCATATTTAAAGCTTTTGCCATTTTCAATTTCCAAACCTAAACATATGATAAATAAACATAAATATCAAGGCCATTAAGCTACAAGGCAGGGTGCTGAATGCATATCCTCACGTGGTTCTGGGCATTTTCGAAACATTTCCGTCCAGTCAGGCTGTGTCTCCTTCGGAAATGTTTCATAGATAGATTACATATTAACCTCCGGAACTGTTACCGACATTATAAAGAGCCTGAACACAGCAGAGCTAAGACTGCGCTCAATGGTGACCTCCAGGAGCTCATATCGAATACATGTTTGGGTTGCTAATTAATTTCCCAATAAAGTGAAACAAAGCTTAGAAGGACTTAATGTTGGTTCGTTACATTACATTAATTGTGGTATTTAGCAGATGTTATGCGACTTAAATAATTGCATTAAGCACGACAAAAGATGCATCTCTTTAAGCGCAAGGGCTGTTCGCAGCAAAAAATCAGGCTACAGAATTAAAGGATTTCAACAGCTTGATGGAAACGTCTTTCACGGGGAATCCACTTCTACAGGCTCGGTATACTTGATGTTCATTAGGGATGAAATGCTCCAAGTGCTTAATTCCGCCATTACGCAACAAGGAACCGCTGCAGCTCCGAGGCGTTAAGTATAAGTGCTATTTGACACGCTCACATTTGAACTGATTTTCACTTGGCAGTTCACTTGCTGATTCAAGGCACCTTAGCTAGATACGAAAGTCGGCATTGTTTGTTGACGGATAGCTGGCTGTGTCAGGCAGGACAGGGTGCGCTGTGTAAGAACGATGCTGCCCGAAAACGCAGATCGATAATCTGTCAACCACACCTCCTTTATAAACAGTCATTTTTTTGCCAGCAGCTAGCTAGTCAGGCAGCTATCTGCTGACTCTGGTTCCAAACGAGATAACCAGCTATGAAGCAGAAGCTAGAGCGCAAACAAATCCGGCAGAGTTAGCTTCATCGACATTTCACCCAGTAGATTCGTTACGAGACTGGTCTTAAAGGAACTGCTATCTTGCTAGCTACTTTGTTAGACTTGTTTTTTATCCCAGACATGCATTTGTTATGCAATACGCCAAGCGCTTTGCGATGCTGACGTTACCACTGTCATCTATTTCACTTAGCTCGCTAGCCAGCTAGCTCGCAACATGCCACACGAGCTTACCTGACAGCCCTTCTTGTGATGAAATCCAACCACCACAATATGCAATACGGGCCCCTTGGGTTCTTCCGTGCCATGCGTTTCCATGGCCCCAGCTATGTGAGCGCTTATAATGTGTTGTTATTGCGTTGCAGTCCCGATACAGTCCGAAACCAACACAGCTCCGTCTCCCATGGATTGATGGCCGCCTCTGTTCCCAGTCACAAGCTCCGGGTGCTCGCTTCCGCTTCGTTTGACAGACAGCTATGATATGACGTCATTCGGAATAACTATATTCCTACCTTCAGCGCCCTCGTCTGGTTATTTTTTGAAAGATTTCAATTATTGATGGAGACTATTCGTATGCGCTTGTCGGTTAAATTACAGGGAAAATTGTTCATATACATTTAACACTGTTAATTGCTCAGACTATAAATCTAGTGAACTGATATAGCCAAAGTTGAAAGGTTATAACGTTACAGCTTGTACACAATGTGTGTTATTAAAGACATCGTTAAATACACATTTTTTAATGTTTTTAAGCTAGCAGTAAATTCTAAGGATAACCCAGTTTTAAACACCTTGGTATAATATGAAACCATATTAAACCGAAAACAACCAGGCGGTTATCTAATAAAAGCTGGGGATAAAACGTACAAATACTTCCTGTCGAGAGCAAAGTTGCATCACTTGTTCGAACAATATATTATTTTTGTCTGATTTCCACATCGTATCTATGATTGATTGCTCGTGTCTGTTCTCTTTCGAACATGGCGGCGACTCCAGCAACGAATCCGTCACAATTGCTTCCTCTGGGTAAGTGTGATAGATACATGAATGGTATGTTCGTTAAATTGCATTGTGCTGATAATATTGCTATGGTTTGTTGATTCGCTTCTTATAAGATCAGTGTTGTGCAAACTGAACCAAAACAAAAAGTAGCATACTGGCTTGAATTCGCTAATATCCAAATGGCTAATGCATGCTGGCTAGCTAGCATGCCTGGTATTACGTTTATGTTAACTAGCTACCTACAAAATAAAATGTTTAACTTGTTAAGAAACTAACGCCAACTTCGAGATTTGTAATTGCACGCGAAGTTGCACTTTTAACTGTACTTAAGGAATGCTTCGCTGTTTGCGAGCTAACAAACTGGCTAACTTTTCATTACTGAGTAAAGAAATGTGTGGATTGCGGGGAAATCGGTCCGTGAGTGGCTAACACAGTCGCTCTTCTTTCATTATTCTAACGTCTGTCTGTAGCTTCTAAAAAACAGTCAATGCATTAATACAGGTTCCTTACCTATGGTACATTTTCCCTGTCGTGCATGCCAGTTTCTAATGTAATGTGTTCCCTGTTCGGCATTTGTTGACCATGACTGCTCGAGTTAACACACCTGTAGTGTAACCTTCATGTCACTCAACGTTTTTGGTTGCTTTCCATTACAGAACTCGTGGACAAGTGCATTGGCTCCAGAATCCACATCGTTATGAAGAATGACAAAGAGATCGTCGGAACCCTTTTGGGCTTCGATGATTTTGTCAGTATCCTTTTACGAAGTGATCCTACGGACTGCGTCATATCACAAATGAGCAGAAGTGTACATCCTGTGCCTGTTATGCTCGCGAGCCCTATTTAAAATGTTAGAAGAGTTTCCATTTTGCTGGTTGGGCTGACTTGTTTGGTCAATCACCAACTTGGCAAACTGGACACGCACCGCTGTTAGTGTCATCCTACATGATACTAGTATTGATACTGAACGTAAACTTTGACATCTAACACCCCATTTTATTCATCCTGGATTCATAATTGTCATTTAAGTTCATTTAAATGAACCCTGGTGTTTGTTCCGGTATTCCTTCACCCCATATTGCAGACATGGTGCTGGAGGACGTGACGGAATTGTAAGTAGATCTGTTATTAAACCAGACCAGTTTTAAATTCATACTTCGGCATCATCGATTAGTCGTTTTTTGGCCGTTATTGAATAATTAATGTTCTGTAGAGATGTTTCTGGTTTGTATCACATGAGACTCAATGAATAGGGCATTTTTAAGCTGTGGCTTCAGGACTGGGGTATTTTCCGTGGTTAACATGTTTCTTTCCGTGTCCTTTCCTCAGCGAGATCACACCGGAAGGGAGGAGGATAACCAAACTGGATCAGATCTTGCTGAATGGCAACAACATCACTATGGTAACTAACTTGACCTCTGATTATGTAGTCTTTCATACCAGCTCTGCGCACGCACATGCGCGCATTAGCTTGTTTTCCAAAAAGTAATTGTGAGGATGCTGACTTTTTACCTTGTGATCGTGTTCCTTAGTGCCTGCAGTCAATGCGCAGTGTTCATTTCAGTGCAAAAAGTAACTGGCGCATTGGAATGGCAGTAGATGAAAAAAAAAAAAAAAAAAGTGTTAATCTTTTTCTTTTTTTTCCGCCTTAGCTCATTCCTGGAGGGGAGGGCCCAGAGGTGTGAGGGGTGAAAGGAGCATTTGGGAAACCTCTTATTCTGTACATGTCAGCTCTCCTTTCCTCTCAACTTTTTTTTTATGTTTGTGTACATTTTTATTTTGAAGACTTTTTTTTTTCTTTTCATTTTTAACAATGGCTATTTTCCCAATGGGAGCCATTTGAATTGTCTTCTGAGTAGCGAACATAATGTTACCGTGTGGTATGAAGAGAGAATTAATAGAATAATTGAGAAAAAAAAATGTTTATTGATTTAAAAATGTTTTTGTTATAAATAAATCACACGATGACGTGCCCCCTTTGGGACTGATTTTTAAACTTGAATGTTTTCCTGTTTCTGTCTGGGTCCTTAGCTTTGGCTGTTCAGGTGAATTCTGTGAGATTACTGTCATTTGTCCAGTTGATTTTCTGGAAAGTTTTTATAATTCAGTCTTGGAGAATGTCAGTGAAGTCACAACTTTTGTCCTGGATAAGGTTCAAAACTCCACCTTTTAGCCACCATAGTATCCTTTGTTCAAAGTTTGGTTTGTTTTACAAGAATTGTAATCATTTATGTGAGTGACCAGCTCTCTCATAGCAACTGTGTCATGCGGGGCCGGTAATTTGAATAGGCTTATGAGGTACACTCCTGTAATATGGGTTAGGGGCTTATTACTAAAATGCCTCCTGAGATCATAAGAGCGCATCGGTGTACTTGGCCTGTAGAACGGTGTTGAAATGAGCTGCTTCATGTTTGTCCTGCACGGCCACTGAGGCAGCCAAACACTGCAGCACCTTGACACCGTGCAGGGCTAACACCCAGTGTTAGCATATTACGAACACCCAGTGTTGGCATATTGCTAACACCCAGTGTTGGCATATTGCTAACACCCAGTGTTGGCATATTGCTAACACCCAGTGTTAGCATATTACGATCACCCAGTGTTGGCATATTGCTAACACCCAGTGTTGGCATATTGCGAACACCCAGTGTTGGCATATTGCGAACACCCAGTGTTGGCATATTGCGAACACCCAGTGTTGGCATATTGCGAACACCCAGTGTTGGCATATTGCGAACACCCAGTGTTGGCATATTGCGAACACCCAGTGTTGGCATATTGCTAACACCCAGTGTTGGCATATTGCTAACACCCAGTGTTGGCATATTGCTAACACCCAGTGTTGGCATATTGCTAACACCCAGTGTTGGCATATTGCTAACACCCAGTGTTGGCATATTGCTAACACCCAGTGTTGGCATATTGCTAACACCCAGTGTTGGCATATTGCTAACACCCAGTGTTGGCATATTGCTAACACCCAGTGTTGGCATATTGCTAACACCCAGTGTTGGCATATTGCTAACACCCAGTGTTGGCATATTGCTAACACCCAGTGTTGGCATATTGCTAACACCCAGTGTTGGCATATTGCTAACACCCAGTGTTGGCATATTGCTAACACCCAGTGTTGGCATATTGCTAACACCCAGTGTTGGCATATTGCTAACACCCAGTGTTGGCATATTGCTAACACCCAGTGTTGGCATATTGCTAACACCCAGTGTTGGCATATTGCTAACACACACTACAAGATGGGGGGGGAGGGGGGGGGAAGTGCGTGCATGCGTGCGTGTGCGTGCAAGCACTGCACAGTCACTGAGGCAGCCACTCTTGAGTACACTCTTGTGTGCATTCATTAGGGAGTGTGTGTGTGTGTGTGGTGTGGGGTGCCACGCACGTCTTGGCACGTGTGTTGCTGGGTGAAGGGTTTCAGCTCTGGCTGGATAGAGAGCGCTGTGTGGACCAATGGTCCGCTATGGCCTAAATTGTCTAAAAGCACTAAAAGCACTTTACCATTATTTACCTCCGCTTGCACAAAAACAATATTGAGACCCTGAATCTGCAGTAAGAGGGCTGTGCTTTATTGGTACCACCAACGTAATGGTCCCAGTGTGTGTGCCAATTGAAAATTCGCATCACCCGTGGGTGTGACAGTACTGGACAGGAGTTGGATGATATGGTACATCTCAGGAACATGAAATAAAACAGAACAGCAAATAAGAATGTTCTCAGGATTGCTTCCCCCCCCCCCCCCAGTCCTCAGTACATGGGTGGCTTCTCTTCTCCTTTCGGATTGGTCACCTTTTCCAGGTTCTTGCTGATGATGTCATACAGTTCCGCCTGGACAGATGCCAAGAATAAAAAATGAAATGAAAACCAGTATTTAAAGATCATGTGCAATCAAAAAATATATGCATATAAGAATAAAACTACACAATGAAGTTCAGGCAAGAAATAAAATGTAGTATTTATACTGCAGACTACAAGACGCCTTTGGTATTGGTCGTTTGGAGGCTGTGTTTTTGGAACAAGTAGTGCATCCATTTAACAGACGGCCAATCATAAGTGAGCTTACAGTAAATGTATTGGGGGTGAGACTCAATTCAGCTGGTGAACTAAATGGTTTTAAGGGTTTTAACGACCTGAGAGTAAGATATCCAGACTGATGTTGATGGGTCACAGACATCAGGGAGTCATGGCATGCAAAGGATATGCGCAGCCATGGTTGTGCTGCAATTAGAACATCCATCCATCCATTATCCTAACCCGCTTATCCTGAACAGGGTCGCTGGAGCCTATCCCAGCATAGATTGGGTGAACGGCAGGAATACACCCTGGACAGGTCGCCAGTCCATTGCAGGGCACACACACCATTCACTCACACACTCATACCCACGGGCAATTTAGACTCTCCAATCAGCCTAACCTGCATGTCTTTGGACTGTGGGAGTACCCGGAGGAAACCCACGCAGACACAGGGAGAACATGCAAACTCCGCACAGAGAGGCCCTGGCCGACGGGGATTCAAACCCAGGACCTCCTTGCTGTGAGGCGGCAGTGCTACCCACTGCACCATCCGTGCCGCCTGCAATTAGTACACTTCAAGAAAAGCTGAGAATCTGTACTTTGATCACATGTAGAAAGGGATACGCTGTGTCACAGCCTTTGACTGACACTGTACTTCACAAAGGGAAAATATATTTTTACACTGCTAATTGTTTTTCTTTAAGTCAAAGCATACAACCTTATTTTGTTCCACGTCATCGACTGCCAACTGAAGCTTGGAACCGGACAGACCACTTCTCACACCAGCTACCCAGTTACTGTCACTCGCTTAGAAACCACAGATACTCACTCCACCCAGTTACTGTCACTCACATAGAAACCATGGATACTGACTCTGCCCAGTTAGAAACCATGGATACTGACTACCCAGTTAGAAACCATGGATACTGACTCTACCCATTTAGAAACCATGGATACTGACTCTGCCCAGTTACTGTCACTCATGTATAAACCACAGATACTGACTCCACCCAGTTACTGTCACTCATGTAGAAACCACAGATACTGACTCCACCCAGTTACTGTCACTCACACTCACGTAGAAACCATGGATACTGACTCCACCCAGTTACTGTCACTCGTGGAAACCATGGATACCCACTCCACCCAGTTACTGTCACTCACGTAGAAACCATGGATACCCACTCCACCCAGTTACTGTCACTCGTGGAAACCATGGATACCCACTCCACCCAGTTACTGTCACTCGTGGAAACCATGGATACCCACTCCACCCAGTTACTGTCACTCACGTAGAAACCGCGGATATCCAGCACAACCACACGGATCTCGCAGTACGCCGCCTCGTCCTTCTCATGGACCAGCGAGCGGTAATCCATCTGTCGGCGGGGGAATTCAAGGGGAAAATACATAAAGATACCATGGAGATATAACAAGATACTTGAATTTCAGTTCATAAGAGAAGGGCATATGTGGGGCAGCCTGTAGCCCAGTGGCTAAAATATATGACAGTGACCTGGTAGGTTGGTGGCTCAAGCCCCGGTGTGGCCACGATAAGATCTGTGCAGCTGCTGGGCCCTTGAGCAAGGCCCTTAACCCCACATTGCTCCAGGGGGAATTGTCCCCTGCTTTGTCTAATCAAATCACTCTGGATAAAAGAATCAGCTAAATAACTAATTATTATTATACTGCATGTTAATGCAACCTCATAACTATACTGAGAAATGATCAGTCTATCGCACACACAGGGGTACACTCTACTACACTGACATGTGGGGGCAGCTATATAGTTCAGTGCTTATGAGAACTACACTCGACTAGCAGGGAATAACCGGGAGATTGCGGGTTTGTTTCCCAGGTGAAGCACTGCCAGTATACGGCAGTACTTCACCTGAATTGCATTGAGTCCAGCTGTACTCAGTGGACTGTATGTGAAAGTGTAAGCTAAGTTACTGTGGATAAGAGTGTGTCTACGGATATAATGTTTAAAAACGTCAGGGAAGATCATCTCACCACGTGAGTGTCTTTGGAGGCTTTGGCCACTGCGTCACCCCGCTCGGAAAAGTACCTGGAAACGGCAACAGGATCATGTTCCACACGCATCATCACCTCTACAGGCACGTTCAAAGGCAGCACGGCAGTGCCAAAGGCCATTTGAAACATAGAGCAACTGCAATGCTACACTGTATGTGTACCATCTGTATATATGTATACAGTGCACTAAGGAAGCAACTGGCTGCACCTGTCTAGCCAACTGTCCAATTACTGTTTGGTCCCCTAAAATTAGGGGAATATGTATAGAAAGGGATGGTATTCCTACACGGATCACCCGATATGGATGCAAATACGCTCAACTTAAAGATGACAGTCTGCTTTTTAACCTCATTATTCATTGTTTAATTTCAAATCTAATGTGCTGGAGTACAGAGCCAAAAGAACACAAATTGTAGCACTGTCCAAATACTTGTGGACTGCACTGTATGTATACCATCTATAAATATGTAAATGCCAAAATAAAAAATAACATAAGATGGCAGAAATCCTCTCACTTGTTAATGTTGGTCTGAAAACCCTCCACTTTGGTCTTCACTGCAGTCATCCTCTCCAGAATTTTCTCCTGGAAATAAACAGTGATTGAGGAAATGTTTCACAATTATGATTGTAACAATAACAGAAAGATGATAAAAAGTTTGCTCATAAAATGCAATGGTAAAACTAGTTCCTAGTCATATTTGTGAGACCTGCAACCACCTAATAAAAGACCTAAATGTCCATCCAACCATCTATCCATCCACTGGGGAGGGGGGCTGGCGTATATCCCAGCATGCAATGTGTGGAATACACCCTGGACAGGTCACCAATCCATCACAGAACCCACCCACCACTGACTCTACATTCATATGACTGCCCAGTCATTGTAAAAAAAAAACATATTAAAGGTACAATAGGTAAGATTTTTGTGTTAAAACATTGTTACAAGAACAACTGTAAGCCCATTCCTATCATTGAAAAAGGCTCACCGACATGTTGACTCACCCTTCGGGTTTAAAAGTATACGGTTGACGGCCCGACGCTGTACCAAAACATCATATAGCTGTACAATAATTCAAGCTCATTGGTTGAAAATTGCCAATGGCGTTTAAACATCAGCGCATTTACAGAGGAGGGGGAGTGCTGCGGTTTGAAGGTGTTTGTTGCTGCTATTCGTCTCGTGACCGTTAGAAGTCCGAAATTACCTATTTGTACCTTTAAAGACCCGAACTGTAAAGAAAGGTTATTATCGCATCGGTCTTTGTAACCTGAGTTACAAAGATTTTACAAATATGAATACATGTACTTGCTGTCAGTTTACCTGGATTGCCACACCAAAGTCATTTCCGTCCTCAATCTTTGGGATAAGATGCTGAATCCAGCAAGAGACCTGAGGTTAAAAGAGTGCCTTATTATACTGTAAACTTCCTTTTTTTTATTACATATTACATAGACCTCATACCACTTCACAATATGTGGTTGTGTGTGCGTCCCTTTTTATGGCATCCCTCTGTAGCATCCATTGCTTCAGAAATGGCGCTAGCCTTGCTTCTGTCTCAGCCAGAATGTAAATAGTGATGTAAATAATGAAGCAGAGCTCAAATAGCTTGTGTAGCCACAGTCCTGAACTTATATGCCAAGCTGGGGTATTACTTTAAGGATCAAGAGTACTTGTACACACCCCCACAGGATACACACATAAGCCCAGACAGAAAGTCTCCTGGCAACAGTAATTCGTTATTCAGTCATTTTCACTGAAGCTGAACCGAACTGCACATTTAAACCACCAGGGGTCGCTCTATCATCACCTAGCAACTGACTCTTTTAGCTGACTGTTGTTTGTTCGCCATTTTACAGTTCATGTGAATCTTTCTGTCTTGCCCTTTACACTGCCGAAAACCTGAGGTTTCTCAATCAACCGTCTCTATCCATTTTGCCACTTGGTCATTTGGCTGAAATCTACTCATGTTATGTTAACCTGTTTTGGTAGATCTGAACTCATTTTTACCCCTTATTCTAAAAGTCATTGTGTTTTACACTGAGTCATCCCTTTCTGAAATGTAGGGTGCTCTGTAGCGTAGGGGTTAAGGTTCATCACCCGGTGGTTCGATCCCCGGTGTAGCCACAATAAGATCCGCACAGCTGCTGGGCCCTTGAGCAAGGCCCTTAACTGCATTTTTCCAGGGGAAGGATTGTCTCCTGCTTAGTCTAAATCAACTGTAAGTTGCTTTGGATAAGAGAGTCAGCCAAATGACATACATTACATTACATTACATTACATTTCATTGTAACTGCATTTCCTGTCAGTTGTTGAAAGCTATAAAACTTCGAGCGTAACTACAGCTCTATTACACCGCTATTACCCTGCAGGCTGCTCACCGTGATGAAGGTCTCTTTCAGCGCCCTGATCTCCGGCTTCACCCTGTCCAGCAGACTCACAATCTTCTCGTTGCCTTTGAGGTAGCCGCACTTGGGAGCTGGTGTGCGGGAGACAGAGGGGGTTTCACATCGACAAGACACAGGGCAGCGGTTTAACGCGACGCGCGAGACGGACTGAAAGAGCGATGTGTTACAGAGAGAACGAGTGAGAATAAGGCCACTCACGTTTCTTTTTCTTCTTCTCCTCGTCCTCGTCTTTGTCGGTCTCCATTTCCTTCGGGAGGAAAAAAGCGGAAAGCTGAAGTGAACCTTCACAGTGTTGAGCAGGACGCTGAACATGAGAGCACAGCAAGGTATATCGAATCTATTCTAATGGCCCTGGAAAAGTATGTAAAGGAGTTCAAATGAAACCAGAAATTCATTCTGTCCTCTACTGTCCCTGTCCCTCTACTCCCTCCCTTTTCCAGGGAGGGAGACCACACCCAGAGTACACAGTGATTCCCCCAGGAGTGAGTCTGAGAACTAGCCTACAGCGGGTTCAGAACGTAAAAGTCCTTCCAAGTCATTTGTTCCAATCACCAGGATTTGCTAATTAGCAAAATTCTTCAGACAGGAGGTAGAACTGGTTAGTGAAATCAGCTGGCTGAGTTCATAGAGGGGGGCGACATTGGCTCAGGTGGTAAGAGCAGTCGTCTGGCAGTCGGGCCGGCAGCCTGGGTGTGTCGAAGTGTCCCTGAGCAAGACAACTAACACCCAAATGCTCCTGACGAGCTGGTCGGTGGCTTGCATGGCAGCCACTCGCCGTTGGTGTGTAAGAGTGTGTATGAATGGGTGAATGAGAAGCATCAATTGTACAGCGCTTTGGATAAAGGCGCTGTAGGGCATTTTACATAAGTGTGCCTCTCTTTAGACCCCCAAAAGTAAACAGACTGTGTTGACCATGTTGACACAGGGCCAGCAAGGTTTGATGAAAAGACAGTGCTTGTCAATACAGACTATTGCTCCCATCATTGTGCTGCCTCTGCGCAATTCTGCCACCTCAGTGGAATGCTCCCAGAACTGATGAGTTGAAATAGCACTGTATAAACCAGGGGGTTTCCACATCCAGAGTTTGGTGTATTTGGGGGGTTATTACAGTGCTATATAAATGCCAACCATTTACTATTTACCATTCATAGGTGGACTAAACACATGGCAGGACTTTTACGTTCTGAACCCTGGACTTTCCACCTCCGCTAAGCTAAACCAGGCACAGCCCAGAACATCTTGTGCTGCCGCGCATCGGGAGTGCTGCTTCCCGCTCGATGTCAACGTGCACGTTACCTCTTCTTCCGGGGCGGGGGGATCCGGAATCGGGATGTCCAGGGGTGCGTGGACAGAGGACAGGTCGGTGAGGCTGAGTTCATCGGCCTGAGAAGCGGGGGGAGGAGAGAGAGAGAGAGAGAGAGAGAGAGAGAGAGAGCTGTTTGGGTGTGTAGGAATTTGGTCCTTTGTGAAGTAAAACTTGTCGTCCGATCTTCAGGTCGACAACAATTTATTAATATAGCAAAAATAGTCTTTATTTACACTATGAAGCATACCGGGTAAAAGCAAGGCAGGACAATTACAAAATAGTGTTGTGTGGGTACAAGCTTTGCATGTTCCTGGGTAACAGGCAGACAAACAGACATTGTTACCTATGCATGTGATGTTGAATGAAACCAAATGGTAATTATATCAAAAGCAGACAGTAAACTTTCACACCCATCGATCAACCTGGCTTCCTCCCTTTGTTCCAAACCCCCCCTTGATCATTCAGTATGATTGAGGTGTTAGGTGACCATCCAAGAACACTGAAGCAGGAAACATATTCTTCCCTACAGCTGAGACGTCGCCCAAACCGATCTAAACTCACTACGGTCATTAACAATCCCCTGGAAAACATGCCGTAGAGGCGGGAGCACCCGGGCAGATCCACGAAGCATACTGTCCACAGTAAATGAAATGAATACCATTCCTGTATCCTGTAATTATTAAGCGATCATTATCAGTAGACTGAGAAACTGAAGCAGGGGCAGAGCTACAGAGACAGCAGCGGTACATTAGCCTACCTTCAGCAAGTTGTCCAGCTGCAAGATCTTCAGAGGAATGTGAGTTGAAAACAGATCTTCAGCCTAAACACCACACACACACACACACACACACCCATAAACACACACACACACACATTAGTTGTCCATACCCATTTCCCATTTTCACCCCTCAAGCCCTCAACATAATAACTGAAATCAGTAGTCACGCACTGTCAGTAATATGCAATCAGTCAATAGCATCCCTGGCATTTCACATGCTGACACAGTGGACATGGACATGCATTCCAGGTCGTCAGATATCCCAGCATTAACTGTCACACTACAACTCTAAAACAAACAGTGGCCTTAATTAATGCAAATTAAATTATTTCTAAACCTTTTTTTTTTCTTTTGCAGCACTTTTATAGTATGCCACCCTTTGTTAGTCCGCGCCAGGCTGTACCTTAACCTAACTGTACAATTTCCTGTCATCCATCCACCTATTATCACTTGGTTAGGGTTGCTGGAGCCTATCCCAGCATGCATTGAGCTACAGGCAGGAATACACCAGGTTACCAGTCTATTGCAAAGCAGTTTAGACTCTCCAGTTAACCTAACCTGTCTCTCCAGTTAACCATGTCTTTGGACTGTGGGAGGAAACCAGAGTACCCCACCACCCCAACTAGGACTCAACCCCAGCTCACAAATAATACATATTAAAACCCTAAACAAATATTAAAAATACTGTGTAAAAAAAGAAAAGAAAACACACAATCACACATACACACATTACATAAAGAATGCACAAATCTACAAATAAGAGAAACACAAACCTGCTGGCACAGAGACTGGTGGAAGCTGTCAACCTGAAAAAGACAAAGCAGAGCGATGAATTCAGTCTCAGAGAGCACGCTCCGTTGCCCTGCGTCACTGACGACATTTTACATTTTACATTTTCGTCATTTGGCAGACGCTTTTAATCCAAAGCGATTTACATAGTGCATAGGTTCTTCCACATGTTAAAGCATCACATCCATAACCAGTAAAATACACATGAAGGGCTGTTCTAAACAAAAATACAGTCGTCTTAAGTGCAATTATTTTTTTTATTTTTCTTGGGTTAGACAAGAGGGATATCGGACGGACGGACGGACGGACGGGGGGGGGGGGGGGGGGGGGTCAGGAGGGAGAACTAAGGTATAGTTTGAAAAGGTGTGTTTTTAGTCTGCGTCGAAATAGGGGGAGAGATTCTGCTGTCCTGACAGTGGTAGGCAAGTCATTCCACCACTGAGGAACCAGAACGGAAAACAGATGTGAACCTGCAGCTCGTGCAGCTCCGATGACAGGGCTCCAGGCTCCAGGCTATTCAAGAGGAATGTATACATGTAAACGGGTTGCACCACACATGCGATAACTGATAAATGTATTTCTGTGTATACTCTGTCAGTTTCCCAGGAACAACATTCACCCCCTACGTGCGGTTCAGCGGCTCGGTTTATGCTTGTTGGTATATCCACTGAGTAAACACAACATAAAGATCCTGCCAGCTGACGCCATATAGTATTTATGACTATTCTGGAGTCACTGTTTTGCGCTTGTGTGCATCATCTCTATTTGGGCCGGTATTTCGGTGGACTTGTGGAACAAGTTTTTTTACTTTCAATTTCAGCAATCATGGATGTCATCTTGGGGCAGGAAGGCTAGGGACTGTTCCTAATAATGCGGTCTGCCCCCTGTTAAATTAAAAACGCCCCCAAAATGCTTGACAGTTTATTCTTCTAACAACGTTTTCCAGCCTTCTCTATGTACTTTCTGCTGCTCCACTTGGATAACGTCATAACGCCCTGTTAAAGCATTTAGCTGTTAATTCGTTCAGCAGTAGTTCTGAACATGCTCGGTACTGCGTCTAAATGTAGGCTTCACTGAACATCGGGCAACAAATGTTACATATGTTGTATATCTTACTATGTGCAAGAGACAGGTGCAGCCAACTCAGCACCACGTTATAGCTATATTTTTGCTCATTGTGATTCCGCTTACCTTAACAGCGTTCTCTTCGTTCAACTTTAACACGGAGGCTTTCGGCATTTTCAGATTTAACGACGCAGCTAAAATAAACTTTAGCTTTAGGTTCGCGTATTAAATAGGCTAGAGTATCATATAAAATAGCACCAGAATTGTCTAGAATAAATTACAACGTGCACCGTCGTCTAACAATTTATTTAGACTAACCAGATTACTTACTTTCGATATCGTTCGTTTGAGCACCTGATCGAATAGCACCTCCCATTTAAATCCGTTTCATACAAATTAGCCAAATGCATTAATCATGTTTTAGTGAACACAAATGTGTGTAAGTGATGCCGATATAGCATTAGCATTAAAATAGGCTATGCCATCAAAATCGCAAACGTAGACAGTTGGATTCGTATAAGCGGTTGTGTTTGGGGCTGGCCTTGGTCATATTTCAACCCCTTTAGTTGAAATTATGGTTGCATAAATGACGGGAATTCAGTAATTGTACTCAAGTTTGGCACTTTTTGATTGGATGGCTAAAAGATTAAACGTTTCTGAATATCCGTCAACGTTGCTCTGACGACGTACTATATACAGGTGCGTCTAAAAAAAACCCCTTAAAAAAACCCATTTTTTCCCCTTAATTTAATTCAAAAAGTGAAACTTTCATATATTCTAGATTCATTACACATAAAGTGAAATATTTCAAGCCTTTTTTGTTTTAATCTTGATGATTACGACTTATAGTTCATGAAAATCAAAAATCCAGTATCTCGAAATATTATAATATCACATAAGTGTCAGGAATGTGGGACAGAGCGTAGTCGGGAAAACGGGCAGAGTTCAAAAACCGAGGAGACAGTAAGCAGAGGTACAAATCCCAAAAATTCTAAGCAGAGTCGAAAAAACCAGGCAGGGATCAATACCAGAAATATATAGGCACAGGGCACAGGGCACAGGGCAACTAGAACTGGGGTAGGGAATGGAATCACAGAAAGACAAACTAGCAACAAGAAACTGAAAAGGACGGGTTTAAATTGACTACTGAGACAGACATTACATTACATTAATGCCATTTGGCAGACGCTCTTATCCAGAGCGACGTACAACAAAGTACATACCCATAACTAGGGATAAGTGCACTGAAAGACCCTAGAGGGAAGTACAATTTCAACTGCTACCTGCACAACAAAGATAAGGACCAGGGCCTATTTGAATTATTATTATTATTATTATATATATTTTTTTAAACAAACAAACGCAAAAGTATGACCAAACCCCTTAACTAGCCAAACACTGCTTACCTAGCCAAACTAAAAATACTGATACACAAAAAAGTATGAGACACAGGTCAGAGGAATGGCAGAAATGGCAGGAAGGAATGGGGCGGTGGAGAAACGAAATGGTGAAACAAATGTATGAAGGTGAATGGAGCTGAAAACAGACTATGGTGGTCACAGAGGGAAACAAGATGCGAAAATGCTAGGGACAGGAAACAGAAAACACAGAACCTGAAAATAAGACCCATCAATTATAATGCAGAAATGATGACCTAAAGTATGTTAATTTATGCACTCAATACTTGGTCAGGCAATCATGGGGAAGACTGCTGACTTGACAGTTGTCCGGAAGACACTCATTGACACCCTCCATAAGAAGGGTAAGCCACAGAAGGGTCATTGCTGAAACGGCTGGCTGTTTCACAGAGTGCTGTATCAAAGCATATTCATGGAAGGTTGACTGGAAGGGAAAAGTGTGGTAGGAAAAGGTGCACAAGCAACAGGGACGATCGCAGCCTTGAGAGGATTGTCCAGCACAGCCAATTCAAGAACTTGAGGGACTGAGGCTGGAGTCAGTGCGTCAAGAGCCGAGGTGATTTGCACTTCAGAGTTTAAAATTTTTGTGTTTTCTTTGTAAGTGTTGGTTAACAACTAGGATGCCCGTTCGTTCACCAAATCACTAACTTAGTGGATATATTTCGTGTGACCATATCAACTCATATATTATTTTCAATTTAATATGACGGAAATATTATAAGCAATTGTTTTTATCAATGGCTGCTTTTAGTGTAATATAATATCGGCCTATAATTCTGTAGTTGCGTGTAGTTAATTAGTTAACAGTGAACTGATTTAACTTCTCAGCTTCCAAGTCCATTTTAAACCTGGAGTAGAGCAATTGTGGAAATTCCAGGATAGATTAACGGCAATATAATTTTGCTGATCATGGTAACAGCCCCTTTAAGGCGAACAAGCGAAACCGAAACTAGTATGCTGCCATTTTGGCTCTACAAGTCAGGTGACTTGATTTCTATGAAAATGAGAGTTTGACACAAAATGGCAATCATAGGTGATTAGTAGCAGCGATCCAACGGGCATCAGCTTCAGTTACTCGGTCGGCTATCGAAACTATAAGCAGTAAACGCTGCTGGCTAGTTCAGTTCCGTGCAAGCGAAGATCCTGATACCAGCTATCGCCGATGTCCACTGCTTTTATTCTTTACAGTTTACCAGCAAGCTAATCACAATAATTTAAGCGTTAAAAAAATATTTTTTAGCCAGTTACTGAACTTTTAAAAAGGAGCTTCGACAGTGTCAACTACTCAGGTAACGTTAATCTGCTTTCGATTTGACTCCTTATAATGCTCAATAGTGCAATAATTGCACCTAGCATAATTAATCTGTTCTTGATTTGACGAACATTTCTCAACTCGAGAAGGCTGAAAAGTCTGATTTGTCAAAATTACAATTATCCTCGTGAAATGTTTCACCCGAGTAGTGAGCTGGCTGACCTCATATTACGGGTTGGGAAGTTGTTTTTTATGCATTTGTTAGGCTAAATTAACGATATAGAATGCATTTGACAATGTTCCCACTTCGTTGGTTACTCTTTCAGCTGCATCCATTTAGCAAAATTTGCTTGTGTGAGACCAATAGGGAAAATATAATGAGGACGCGCGCACACATGCACAAAAATACACCCTTTTGCTCAATAAAATTAAGGTAAATCAACAGATGAACCAAAAAATATTACGAGTTATATCCATTAACAATAGGCTAATATTATGTTAGATTAAAAGTATTATTATTGAATAAATATGTCCCCTTAATTTCATTGGGTTGGTGTCGTGTATCATTTTAATTTAGTGTTGGCCTACATCCACAAAAAAACGTAGGCCTATTTGAAATAAGTAAATGGTAATATTCCATAATACTCATTCTGGAGCCCGGATGGCTGAGAGTAGTGTCGTTGGATTAGAGTGGAAGGAGTGCAAGCAACCTTTGATTTTTGACCCGAATGTTACCTCATCTGTTTGAGACTTTTCTTGTATCAGTGTCATCTGTGTTTCGCTGCGTTCCCCGCAGTACCTGTCTTGAACCTGTGTGACGGCACTGTTCACATTCCCGAGCGATGCTTTCTGTAATAGACCAACTGAAAGGCGGCACTCGAGCTATAGTCAGACTGCGTTGAAACGGCCTGTAGAACTTTATGGTACAATAGGTAATTTCGGACTTCTAATGGTAAAGAGAGGAATTGCAACAACAAACATCCTCAAACCACAATATCCCTCCCCCTTCTCTATGAACGCGCTGAATTTACCACCTTGTATTTTATACCTTAATTGAGGACTTTTGAATTTGTACGTCTCGGTACTGTTGTTCCTCAAGTCGTAATTGTCTTGGTATGGTAGTTACAGACTTGGCCTACCTACCCTGTGTGCAGGACATACGCGTATGGCCTTACAACCCATCCTATATGAATTGCTCCTTATCTGGCGTGTTCGGTTGTTCGTTATATGACCTTGCACTGTTTTGTATGTGGAAGATGTCTGCTTAATGTAATGTAATGTAATGTAATGTAATGCAATGTCTTGAATCCTGCTCAGATCCATGGCCACACACTACCTGAAGGAGGTAAGGGGTCAGGCGGAGGCCTGCCTTTTGACCACAGGCTATAGCCCGGAGGTGCAGGACACTGTGGAGAGGATGGCGAAAATCCCCCTCCCCCTCTTGGCCAAATATCAGCTTATTAACCTCAGTGAGCTGATGCGGCAGAACTGCACTTCGGGGGACAGGAAGGCGGTGAGGCTCCATTTCCTGTCAAACGCCACAGTGTTGTTCCTTAATTTTTACTGCGCCTCTTGATGTCTGGAAGTGTCGTGGCTCCGAGTGCCGGCTACTCCCAGTAGGCTGTGATACAAAATCGCAAATGACATGGCTTTGATTCTGCTTTGTGGCCAAACCCCTATTTGTGCACTTTTTTCAGCGCCCTCTAGTGGCAGTGTAGTATGGATCAGTATAAATGGATACTGTTAAGAAAAAAGTCTGGTATGTTCAGTTCTTTTGGGTAAATGCACATCATGTAAACGTGCCAGCTGAATAGTTAATGTGAAAAGGTCATCGATGGACAGATAAGCGTGTCACCTGCATTCAGAAGCTTTTTCATGTTTTTAATTTGGTGTTGTGTTTTTTTTTTTTTTTTTTTTTCCTGTACTTCCTGTTCCTCGTGTCACACTGACCTCTGACCACCCTCTGCTCATCATCACTGCCGTCTTCCGCCTCCTGCTCTACCTACCCATCTTGCATTGCGGCCACCCCTTTGTCCCCACTCCACCAGGAATTAAGTGCCCTGCACAGGGCAATGAGCATTCTGCAGAAGTACGGCTGTAACCTGGCCAACCCCAAACGTCCGAAGTACTGGCGCACAGTCAAGCACAACAATCCCATCTTCAGGTCCACTGTCGATGCCATCAAGGTAAGATGGGAGTGCAGATTTAAGCGCCCCCCCCCCCCGCTAGATGGCACAAGCCATCTAGAACTGTTGAAGCAGGGTTAGGACGTTCTAATTCCCTAATTGAAATTTGGCACCAAATTTCTTGAATTAATTTTCTCTCTCTCTCCTTCGCTCCCTCGCCCTTTGTTTCTTTTTCTCCCTCACTCAACTCTTTTTCCTTCTCTCTCTCCCCCTCTCTCTCTCTCTCTCTCTCCCCCCCCCTCTCCCTCCCTCTCTCTCTCTTTCTCTCGCTCTCTTTCTCTCCCCCCACTCTCTCAGGGTGGCCGAGCCGCGTTGCACCTGTATGGTTACACCATTCAACGGCCCGACGGTCTCAGCTTCCCCGATGATGTCACAGATCCTGATCTTGAGAAGGTTGCCGCGGTGACCGTGGAGGTCATGGCCTTTTGTGCAGAACTGGAGTTGTTTATCAAGGTCACACATTTTAGCCGTCATTGAACAGCTTTATATTAATTGTGTGTGTGTGTGTGCATATGAGCAATTAATAAATATGCATATTTTACAGGAGACTCACGAACACCCAGAATTCCTCGAGAGAATCATTTCTGGCCCGCAGGTATCTCCTCCGGCACTTTCACCTCTTCTTCCTGTTTCACTGTGTTTCCAGTGTCTGCTGGTTTAAATTCAGTCCTGGAGGGCCGCTGTGTCTGCTGGTTTAACTCCAGTCCTGGAGGGGCTGCAGTGTCTGCTGGTTTAACTCCAGTCCTGGAGGGGCCGCAGTGTCTGCTGGTTTAACTCCAGTCCTGGAGGGGCTGCAGTGTCTGCTGGTTTAACTCCAGTCCTGGAGGGCCGCAGCATCTGCTGGTTTAACTCCAGTCCTGGAGGGGCTGCAGTGTCTGCTGGTTTAACTCCAGTCCTGGAGGGGCCGCAGTGTCTGCTGGTTTAACTCCAGTCCTGGAGGGGCTGCAGTGTCTGCTGGTTTAACTCCAGTCCTGGAGGGCCGCAGCATCTGCTGGTTTAACTCCAGTCCTGGAGGGCCGCAGCGTCTGCAGGTTTAACTCCAGTCCTGCAGGGCCGCAGTGTCTGCTGGTTTAACTCCATTCCTGGAGTGGCCGCAGTGTCTGCTGGTTTAACTCCAGTCCTGGAGGGGCCACAGTGTCTGTTGGTTTTCAGGATGTTCTCGTCACTAGTGGTTCATTTAAGTCATTCATTGGCTAGATAATCCTCACACCTTGTTCTCACAGCCTTAATTGGCAGCTGATTGAATGGAAACCAGAAAGACCAACAAGACACTGCGGCCTCTTGGGAATTTAGAATTGAGAATGGGGGTGTGGATGGTTTCTGGCAGCATCAAGGCCTAAAATTCTGCATAGTCTGCCGTTAAAGGGTTCTTTGTCAGGGAGCTTTCACACTTTGCACCTATATTCGCACGATGGAGGGTTCTGTAGGGCATTTTACATAAGTGTGCCTCTCTGCAGACCCCCAAAAGAAAACAGACTGTGCTTACCATGTTGACACAGGGTCAGGAAGGCTTGGTGAAAAGACAGTGCTCGTCAATACAGGACTATTGCTCCCATCATTGTGCTGCCTCTGGGCAATTCTGCCACCTCCGTGGAATGCGCCCAGAACTGTTTAGGTGAAATAGTACTGTATAGGTCATGGGTTTTCCCCACATACAGTGTTTATTGTCTTTAGATAGCTCGTTGTGGGAAAGAGTTTGGTATCATTGGTGGTGTAGTACACTGGTTGCTGAATAAAGATCTTGAAACAACATTTAGAAATAAACCACAGGTAATGCAAGTTACCTGTGAGTCAGCATCCAGCTGTGCTACAAAGGTTAACCAGGTTTGTTAGGCATTCAGAGATAACATCAGCAGGACCATTGTTGTTTCCGCCGTCTTGTGACTCTTTATTTGATGATTTGTTGTTTTCCTGTGAACCCTGGGTATATAGAGGGGAACGTGGAATGGTTTGAGGAGACTGCACCCCGTAGTCACTCTCCTATACACCAGTGTCGTCACAAGATATATACTAAGTGTATCATTGTAGGCTATACAGGCCACAGGCACATCCGCGTCTGCAGAGATAGATAGTGATCATATAGAGCCACGGACAATTGCAGTTCCTTTTGTTGACCTGTTAGAACAGAGGAGTAGTTGACCTGTTAGAACAGAGGAGCAGTTGAACTGTTAGAACAGAGGAGCAGTTGAACTTATCTTTTGGAGTCAGATAAACGAGAACAAACTTAAATTAACCCTGTTCCAGTAGCATTGGTCAGACTGCACGCTTATCCCTTATCGACTCAGCAGGAAGTGCCTGAGCTGGCCCGACAAGACCTGCCTCCTCCCGCTCCCGCCCCCGCCCCCAGACCTGCTCAGCGCCCAAGAACAGCTCCGACCTCAGCAACCCCTGCTGCTCCCACAGGTGAGACTCATTGTTGCTCTTTACCTGCTTGAGTCTTACCACTTTCTGCCTCTTCAAAAATCTTTTTGGGGCGACCGTCCACACGATGATGTCACGATGTATGGTTGAAAAATGACAGCGCCCAATAAATTGTCAGGCCAAAAATGGGCAATTTGATTGCAAGTTTCTCACAAAGTATTTGGAACCTGAATCTCAAATTTGCATGAAATTAATTCCGCTGTGGGAGGTTTTTTTTAATTAATTAATTTTTTATTTATCTTTTATTTTTTTATTTTTTTTATGTGAGACGTCAAGTAAATTTTGTTTCCAGATCCACAGAGAATGTCCTGCACTGTGTGTGGCGACAATCCGTCCATCCGCTGTCTACCCTGTGGCTCGCTGTTCTGTGAGAACTGTGATGAAATCTTCCACCACCACCCAGAGAGAACCGATCACATAAGAGAAAAACTGCAGCCAGGTAAGCAGTATGTGGTTTGCCCCCCACAATCCAGTTGAGATTGACCAGATAATGAGCATTTCCTGATTCACATCTGAGTCAATCTCAGTTTCTGGCATTAGTTTGTTTGAGAATATTCAAAATGTGTGCATTTCAGTACTTTGACTTTTAAATGTTACCACGTTTGTTCAAGGCTCTTTTGCAAGAGACCGAAATAAGGCTTGGTTTTTCCCGCTCGATTCCCGGTCTATTTGAGAGACGAAAATATAGATGCAATCGGTGTTTTGTTCTTTGACTAATGTTTTCCCGTGTGCCAATTTGGTATTGTGCTATTTGGACTGTATTGAAATATTTTGTGGACAGATCAGGAGTCACACACTTATTGGACGTGCCATTCTCAGCCAGCCCATATGAAAGTCCACCTTTTTCCTGTGGCTTCAATTTGAACCACATCGAGGGTGCCCGAAAACTGCATTCCCATGGTCACACAACCCTTGTCACAGGCCCAAGGGTGTTTGTGCTGTTACCCAAATAGTTTTCCATCTTTTCTCCTGTAGACAATTGCAAAATCTGTGGAACATCCCCGGTCTCGGTTCAGTGTCCCACGTGTGCCCGAAGGTTGTGTTTGCCATGCGACAGACTGTATCACAGTCATCCCGATCGGAGGGACCACCGCCGAATCCAAACGGGTCTCGCCACCCCCCCGAGGGCCCTGAGGTGAGCAAGGGGTGTCGGGTGCCTGAGAGGGTACCCTCCCCACACGAGAGACGTTTGGGTGGAG